>NC_051216.1:1841403-2141403 GCF_015220715.1 Pygocentrus nattereri | reverse complement strand
AACGCACCATCGGGCTGCTAAAAGGCCGATGGCGCTGTTTAGATGCATCAGGTGGGAGACTGCTTTACAACCCAGAGAAGGTCTGCCGGATAGTGAGAGCATGTGCCGTGCTACACAACATGGCACAGCAGAATGGTCTCCCCCTGATAATGACCGACCAACAAGCAAATGACCCTGAACCAGACCCACATGTTTACCCACCTGACACACGTAATATTCAAGCAGTCAGACTGCGCGAGGACGTGATGCGTCGATTATAAATAATTGGAGAGAAACGCAAAGGTATTTTTTAACAAGTTCTTTTAATGTACTTGACATTTCAGACAGTATCCCCTTAATCTCTTTAAGCTCATTTGTTAAATTGTCAATTGCTGTAATTGTGTTTATTTGTGTTTGTAAAACAGCCTCAGTCAGAACACGACCTCCGCTTAAAGCACGTGGTGCACCGCTGGAGGCATCCGGGGCACCGGAGACACCGCTGGAGGCAACCGGGGCACCGGAGACACCGTTGGGGCCGGGTTGGCAGTCTTCAGCTGAATGACTGCTGTCCACTCCCACAGTCCTCTCTAAAAAACAGTGATGGTTAAATAATTTAATAAACCATTCTAGGAAAAAAAGTCTGATTATTGCGTCTTTATTAAAACTATGTACGATTATGGATCATTTGTTTTTACCTGGTTCACCAGTGATGGGTTCATCAGCCAAGTCTGTATCGCCCTCCTTTTCAGTCACCACGCCACTTAACAGGGGTTCCCCAATTAAACATGCCATCCTCTCATGAAAAGGAGACGGAGAAAGTGTGGCCTTTCCCCCACCAGTAGCACTTGCACTCTTCCTGTGCAAAGAAATCCGTTTCTTTGCATCTACTTTCAAGTCCGACCATTTCTTTTTTACTTCTGCAACAGTGCGGCTTGTAGAGCTTACACTGTTAACAGCTGCAGCCACATGTTGCCACTCAACAAACTTGCGTTTGTTCGTCACTCCACTACTAAGGCTCCCAAACAACACATTTTTCCTTGCCTCGACCTCTGAAACAAGGACTTCCACTTCACATTCTCCAAATTTTCGTTTTTTCGTCTTTTTCTCATCCATTATTCCGCTTCAAAAAGAATGGGGCAAGCTGCCATTTAAATATTTATGAGTGATTTGCATTGACCATTTATGGGTAAAAGTGGGCGGGGCGGAGGCGGAACGTGCGGCTGATTCAGCTGCGCTCAGTTTGAAGATGGTTGTGATTTATAAAGAGGAAACAACGTGCAGGTGTGCGTAAGCAGGGTTTTATAAATCAGATTTTTTTTGTGCGCACGCAATTTCCTGGTTTTGAGCGCACGTACATTTTCACTCCAGATTCCACGCAAAGTTTTATAAATGAGGCCCCTGATCATTCTCAGGTAAGATCTTTCAGTTTTTGTGTTCTTTAGCTCCCCTCAGTGGTGGAACTCTGCACTGCACAGAGCTCTTCAGGTAAAACCTTGAGGAACGTCTCTCTGCTCTCATTCACTCTCCACTTCTTAATCCTGCGCTCTTATGGTGCAGTTAATGTTTCAGTTTATTACTTGATAAAATCCAGTTCATTTATTAGATTTACAGCTGCTTATATTTAACTAGAACATAGTGTTTAAGGCTTCTTGTCTTTTAGGGTAAATAACCCTGTAGAGGTTCTCAGCACTTTGTCTCAGTTTGGCTTCCTGTTTACACATTTTGTAAGCGACTGGATAAATTAATCTGCTTAAATCTATAAACATAAATGTTTCCTAGTGAATGTTAAAACTACAGTCTCAAGACTCTTAATGGCTTTACAGAAAGGGGCCTTAACGTATCACTTTTATGTAATTTTTACTGTTTAATTGTCTTAAATTATTACAGTTATAATTGCATAACTTAATTTAGAGATGGTATTTTTAGAGATGCATTGATACCATTTTTTTTTCTTTTACTTTAAGAGTATTTTTAGTACTTGCTGATACCAAGTCTGATACCGTAACGCATAGCCTGCTTAGAAGGAAGTATCTATTAGTGTAAAAGATTTAATGATTTAACTGTGAAGGCACATTATGCTCAATCACAGCGACAGCAGGAATGACATCCAAGGCTAACGCATCCGAGGAGCTTCCAGCTTTCCATCTTGTTGGAGTCATTTGATTGGCTGGTTGAATGTCCTCTGAAGCCAGACAGACACTGTGTGTAGAAGTTGAATCCACTGCTTACTGCAGCACTCATGAGAGCTGAAAGTGCGTCTGTGGTTCTTAAACCACCCCTGTGGGGGGTAAAGTTGTAACTCTCAACGCTTGCACTATTTATTGTTTAAAACCCAAATACTTTATCGACAGCCGATCAGCTCATAATGTAAGAATGATGATGGATGGTTTTAAAGTCCTGCAGACTCAGAACGGCTGCTTATGACCTTCAGCTTGACCTTAAAATAAAAATGACATCATTTTCTGCTAAATGGTGAGTGCAGCTGCTCTGTGTGTGTGAAGGGTCGGTCATGTGACTGAGAGGGTAATTTTAATAGTTCTAGACGCTGATGGTGTCAGATAAGCTCATCTCTCTCTAATGCTGGTCTTCTGAGTTTCTGTTCCATCACCAGCTCTGCATCTCTCATATTTATATCCTCACATACCGGAGTGGAAATGATTTCACTGAGGGGACTTTATAACATCAACAGCATGACCTGAAATGTCTGTTTCTGCTGGATTTATACACTTAAATATGCCTTAAAATGAACTTTAATCAGAGATTTTATACTAAACTAAATATTTTAATTCCTGTATTGAACATAAGGGGTCACTATAGAAGCTTTTTCTGTTTAAAACTGAAAGAACAAAACCCTCAAAATTGCCAACAAAAGTACTTTTGAGTTACTTTTGCAAATTAATCTCCATCCCGTCAACATTTTATTACAAACTCGGGTTTTTATTTCTCAGGGGAACTTGAAACTAAGTCAGAGAAACTTAGTGAAACAGCTAACACTGAACAGAAGCTAACTCATGAGTGAGCTCCACTATATGGCCAAAAGTATGCGGACACCTCACCATCACACCTGTATGGGCTTGTTGGACGTCCCATTCCAAAACCGTGGGCTTTTAAATGGAGTTTCCCCCCTTTGCAGCTCTAACTGCCTCCACTCTTCTGGGAAGCTTCTGGAAGACTTTGGAGAGTGTCTGGGAATTTGTGTCCATTCAGTCAAAAGAGCATCTGTGAGGTCAGACACATCTGATGATTCATGTGTTTACATTCCAAACTGCATTTGGGATCAACATCAGCACAAGAACTGGGCGTCGGACATTTCATGATATGGGTTTCCGTGGCTGAGCAGCTGCACAGAAGCCTAAGATCACTATGTGCCATGCCAAGTGTCTGCTGGACGGGTGTGAATGGTGTGGAGGAGCTCCAGTGGCCTGCACAGAGCCCTGACCTCAACCCCACTGAACACCTTTGGGATGAAGTGGGCAGGAGATTGTGGTCCAGGCCCTCTCCTCCAACATCGTTACCATGGAGACTTAGTCATTTCCTATTGGCTGAACAGACTGTAGGCTGAACTTGAGGTTCAACAAACACTTTACTACACACGGCTTCCCTAAACACAGTGACCTGGATTTTACACACCTGAGCTGGAACGCTGCTCTGTCCTGAGTTTTACCACCAGAACGGGGTTCCAGTGCGTTCCAGGCTCGTTTCACCCCCTCATATACAGTCAGGTGCAAAAGTGTCTGAGCCGCTGGTCAAATTCCTCTTTATTTTGATTTTCTAAGTAATAATAATATTAATCTAGCACTTTTCATTTGTCCACTGACATTAACAAAGTCTCTATATTTGAGGTTGTTCTCTGTAGAGGTTGTCAGATGGTGACGTCATTCAGACTTTTGTATTAGACTGCAGTGTTTCCCACACAGAGACTATACTTATGTGGCGATTGGAGTATAAACCCTGTCAGCGATGCCAAAATGTGGCAACGCGGTATACTCAATGTATGAGTTTTAAGAAGCTAATCGACTACGCCACCCTGGAATTAAGTGCCCAGGGAACACACGATACCAAAATAAGGCCCACAGGTTCGTTTTACCCATACACTGAAGACGCATATACCACAAATAGATTTAGTTTATTGGCAAATTAGAAAAAGAAAATAAATAAATAAATCTTCAGTACTTGGCTTTAGCAAAAGAACATACAAATAAAGAAAAATCACATATCTATCTATCTATCTATCTATCTATCTATCTATCTATCTATCTATCTATCTATCTATCTATATATATATATATATATATATATATATATATATATATATATATATATATATCAAAACAGAAAGAATTGCTGGTACAGAGGCTGGAATCAGGTGGGGAAGGAGCAAGCTCAGTGATAAAGAAAAATTAATCACACAGATCACAATTACCCAAAAGAAAAAAAACCACAAAGAGGATACAATTACACACAACAAACCATACACTACGTACTTACCCTTCACCAACAAGTCCTCCGGCCCAGTACCACAATCAGGTGCACTACCAATCAAATCAAATGAAAAGAACAAGACAAACGTAAACTCAACTCCAAATTATAAAGAAAAAAAAGTAAAAATAAAATACAACCACAAAGCAGCGATAAGCAGTGCTCTCAACGTGCAACTCTTACAGGAGAGGCAGGGCACACAACACAACCAACGCCCCAGCACGCAGCACGAACAGCCAACACCAAAAACCCCAAGCCGAAGGTAGGGTAGTGCGCTCAGCCGCAGCAGCTTAGAGCAAAAAAACAAAGCTTTAATAGAAAAAGAACATTATGAAAAGAAAAGAAAAAAAATAACATGAAAACCAAATAAAAAAAAAATGAAAATAAAACATCAGTAAAAACAAAACTATTGATAAAAACAAAACATCATTAGCGGAAACAAAACAGCAGAAGCCAGTACCAACTTTGCATTCCTGCAAAGAAAGGAAAATGTCAATTAATAATCAGTATAAAATCATTATGATTAAGAAACGGCATGGACGATTTTCCTACCGTGTTATCCAGAACAGGGCACGAGATCAAGAAAAGCCAAGCGGCCTCCGACAAACCACACCAAGGCTCAGCCACAATGTCACACGTGTGTAACGCCGGCACTCTCACAGACAATCAGCAGGTGACGCTGGCCCTCTTACAAACACCAGTCCTAAACAGACAAGGAAACGTGCCCGATACTACGCTAACCACAGGTAAAACACTACATAATAGAAAGAAGAATTTGCCATACCTGCAGAGCAGATTAGTCAGACACCGATTCAAACCATCCACCAGCTCGCAACATGAGAGTCGCGATAACGGGGAAACCAGGAAGGAACCGAACAGCGGAAGCAAATCACCCAGTCAACGCACCCAATAATGGGAGCGCCCTCCCTTTTATGAAAAAAACCAGGGGAGACCTAATTGGCTCGCAAGTAATAGTAGGCGGAACAAAATAAACATGAATGAAAGGGCAAGAATGCTGTTACCCGCAGCATACTGCTACAATCTACCCCCTCTCCTTGTATCGGCGCCCCGACGATAAAAAAAAAAAAAAAAAAAAAGAAATTCTAATTCCACGGCCGAAACAAGGCGGAGACTGCACTAGACAAGGACCCAACCATGTTTGTCCCACTATTCACTGCTCGAGGGAGGTGGTGAACGTTGGGATGTCGACCAGCCGTAGTCCTGGAAGTTCGCCGAACCCCGATGTCATTACCGGGCTGGTAATCTACAGATACACTCCCCCTCACAGGCTCCTCCACAGGAGTGGACACAACAGGACCATCTGACACAATAGGACACTGCTGAAGTGATGGGGCCATTACAGCCGAAGACATTTCTAACGGCATCTGAGACTGCTCTGGAACCAAAAGGAACAAATCACAGTCACTTACCGAATGTTTTTCCATCACAGGGTTCGCATCATCCACCAGTTCATGTTGAGGAGACTCACCATTAGACACACTCCCATGACGATGCTTCAAAAGGGAGCGGTGTACATATTTAATCTTGTCCAAGTTCCCCACTGGTGCGATCGCATACACTGCTCCGCCAGCCTTTGGAGGCTTAACAACCTGGTAAATAACAGAGCTCCATCTGTCATGAATCTTATGACGGCCCCGTATACCAAAATCACGAAGATACACCAACTGACCTTCCCTAATCGGCAAGTCATGAACCTGGCGATCGTGACGCTCTTTTCTACGGCTAGCTGCAGCCTTGAGCCTCTCCTGCGCCCCACTAAAAGCAATCTGAAGCTTATTCTGATGTTCAAGTACCCAATCATGGACCCTACCGGCAACCGGCTCCTGAACCCTACCCAGCAAGAAATCAATGGGTAAGCGAGGCTCCTGACCAAACATTAAAAAATGAGGTGACTCTCCTGTAGGCTGATGAGGAGTGGTGTTATAACAGAAAAGCACTTGGGGAAGACAAACCGGCCAATCTCTCTTTTGAGAGACAGGTAAGGTGCGGAGAAGGTTATGAAGGGTGCGGTTAAAGCGTTCACACTGACCGTTTCCGGCCGGATGATAAGGAGTAGTACGTGACCTATCAATACCATAAAGATTACACAACTGTCGAAGAAGTGATGCCTCAAAACACCGACCCTGATCAGAGTGAATGCGTGCAGGAACCCCGAATTTGTAGAACCACTCGTTAACGAGCACCTGAGCCACTGTGGCCGCCTGTTGATCCCGGGTCGGAATAGCCAAGGTGTACTTACTGAAAACATCAGTCAGGACCAAAACGTTCTCGCAGCCAGACCGGGAAGGCTCTAACACTGTGAAATCCATAGCCAACACCTCCTGTGGCCGGGACGCTAAAAGATGCCCCATAAAGGTGCGTGCCGAGGGTTGAGTATCCTTAGCTACCTGGCACCGCTCACATTCCAGACACCAACGGGCTATGTCAGAAGACATACCTGGCCAGTAGCACCTCTTTCTCACTAATTCCATAGTCCGCTCGACACCTTGATGGCCATGATCCTGATGCAGTTGGACCAGAACTTCGTTCTTAAGACAAATGGGCAGGACAAGTTGTAAGCCTTCTTCTGCACCATCAGGTCGGAACACCCTTCGGTACAAGACATCTTTCTGAACCAAACGATCCCACTGGCGCAAGAGAGCTAAAGTGGATTTAGACATTGGCTGACGTTGGATAGAATTAGGACGCACCTTCTGAACCCCCATACTTCAAAACTTCCCCAATCACGGGATCTGTACGCTGCATAACACATACCTCAGACAATGTGTGCCTGGGCAATGCGATCATAGCTGCCTGAGTTACTCCAACCAGTGGTTCAGCGGCTAGTGCACGGCGTAAAAGTGCTGGAATAGCTGTACCAGGAGCCAGGTCTGCAGTACCTGAAGGTTCAGATGGATACTGTCTGGAGAGAGCATCTGCATTTCGATTATGCCTTCCCGCGCGATACTTGATCTCAAAATCAAAAGATGCCAGTTGTGCTGCCCAACGCTGTTCCAAGGCTCCCAACTTAGCAGAGGAAAGATGGCTAAGGGGGTTGTTATCAGTATAGACCACGCAGTGATGTCCCAATATGTACTCACGAAATTTTTCGGTCATAGCCCATTTAAGTGCCAGGAACTCTAATTTCATAGAGCTATAGTTGGACATATTGCGTTCAGTAGGACGCAAACCTCGACTAGCGTAAGCAATAGGACGTACCTTACCCCCTTGCTCCTGGGAAAGGACTGCACCCAAACCACTGTGGCTGGCATCTACCTCCAAAATAAAAGGTAACTTAAAATCAGCATAAGCGAGGACCGGAGCGGTGGTAAGCCGCCTCTTTAATTCGTCAAAGCTAGATTGACATTGATCAGACCAGTACGAAGAAAAACGGTGTTCCGACCTCTTCCCAGCTTTAGCACCTACCATTTCTGCTACTAGCTTATGCAATGGCGCCGCCATTTTGGCAAATCCCTCCACAAACCTGCGGTAGTAACTAGAAAAACCCAAGAAGGAACGCAACTCGGAAACAGTAGTGGGAGGGCGCCAACCGGCAACAGCCTGTATTTTACTAGGATCGGTAGCTACTCCCTGGTCAGAGATAACATGACCCAAATAACTAACTTCCCGCTGAAAAAAGAAACACTTCTCTAGCTTGGCCTTCAGGCCTTCATGCTGCAACCGTCCCAGCACCAAGTCCAACCGTTCCAAATGCTGAGTTACTGTAGAAGAAAAAATAACAATGTCGTCCAAGTAAAGAAGTAAAGACTGGCATTGTTGATCACCAAACAACCGCTCCATGAGCCGTTGAAAAGTACCTGGAGCGTTACAAAGGCCAAAGGGCATCCGATTCCACTCAAAGAGACCAAATGGAGTACAAAACGCAGTTTTAGCATGATCTTCTTCAGCAACAGGGACTTGGTTATACCCACTCGCAAGATCCAAAGTGGAGAACCAGCGGGCCCCAGACAGGGCATCCAACGATTCTTCAATACGTGGGAGAGGAAATGCATCCTTTCTTGTCTTAGCGTTTAGTTGACGATAATCTATGCACATGCGCAAGCTGCCATCTTTCTTCTTTACCAGGACAATCGGCGAAGCGTAGGGGCTACTACTCTCCCGGATCACCTGTGCTTCTAGAAGCTGATTAATATGAGACTTAACAACTTCATACTCAGTTGGAGGTATTCGCCGATGCCGTTGACGAACTGGAACATCATCCAACAACGGGATCTGGTGAGAAATAACATTAACACAGCCCAGGTCACCCTCATGAGAAGAGAAAACATCATGATATTTCTGCAACAAGGCTCGAACCTGATCTTGTTCTCCATCAGACAAAGACGACAGGTCCAACGTAGCGACCTGATTACAAGGAGAAAGGATTACATCATGAGAGGCAACAGTGGCAGTTACAGGAGAAACTTCTTGCACCTCAGGGGGCAGATTAACGACACACACACTGCTCAAGGTACCCAGGTTAGTACGTGGGTAAAGTAGAATGTCATTAACACCTACATTGACAACCGGAATATAACCAGTGCCACGAGTCACTGTCACTAATGCAGGAGAGGCCAGCAATCCAGCAGGGAGACCCGTATCCGGAGGTTCAAACAGTACAGGCTCGCAAAAGAGCTGCTCCGAACATGTCGCCGGCACCAACCTCATGGTGCCACCGGGAATACGATGAACCTGCCCCCCCCGGACTTTCACCGGCCTACGTACAGCAGACTGTCTATCGACCTGACAGCAAAATTGTAAAGCTTTAACAACCGAACTATGAGCATGGGACACAGCTGGCAGATCGAAGAGAGAAGATCCATGTTGAACAAAAAGTTCCTGATAGCACTTACTTAAGACGTTCATCCCGAGGACCCCAGGAGCCTGTAACCCCACCCCACCAAGAGGGTCCTTAACAACCAGCACTCCGCAATCAGGCACCAGCTTACCACACAGCTCCACATTAAGCTCCACATAACCAATATAAGGTATGTCCAATCCATTGGCTGCACGAAGTTTCAGCCATTGACAAGATTGAAGACGTTCGGGACCCCAAGGTTCAAAATGCTTGGAGAAGAAAGACTCGGTGATCGTAGACACCATAGATCCAGTGTCTATTAAGCAAGATACACGTACCCCCCCAATAAGAACATTAAGATAAGGGCAAGAAGACATTAACGTAGGGCTCGCCCCAATTCTATGTGAGCCAGCTACCTCCCCACCCAAACTGTGACTCTGCAGCTCGGTGGGGGTTAGTTTTCCGCCACCGTAGGGGATAGCCGTCTTCCACCATGAGATGATAAAACAAGAGAACGAGGCTGCCGAGGAGGAGGAATCCGTCCATCGCAATCCCGAGCAAAATGTCCGGGTCGCTGACATCTTCTACATATGATGACACTAGAACTGGATGAACGAAAAGGTGGTTGCGAACTATGCAACAAAGCAACACTCTGTGAAAGTTGATTCAATTGTTCCTGTTGCTGCTTCAAGATCTCTTTCAAGGTGACAAGTTCTGATTGCTGGGACGGACTATTAGAAGCACCACATGGTCCCCCCTGGACCCCATACTGAATGCCATATGCGGATGGAACTGAACGACTACGACCCCTAACGCCCCCAGGTGTCCCCTCCCGTTCCCACCGAATCGCTTCTGATCGGGCAGCCAGCATAGTGGTGGTTGGTTCACGGCGCACTAACTGCTTAAGTTCTCGACGCAAAGCACTATCGATTACATGCTCTATGAACTGGTCACGCAATAAAATGTCTGCATTTACTAGCCCCTCTGGCGCCACCTGCTTAACTTTATCCATAAGGCTCATCAAAGCTAAAGAAAATTCCAATAACGTCTCTCCCTCCTGCTGTTTCCTAGAAAAGAACTCCTCCTGCAGAGATACATAAGACTGTGAGAACCCATATAATTCCTTTAACACGGAAATTATCTTACCTGGATCACTCCTTTCTGCAGTAGGACGATACCTAATTTCCTCCCTTGCCTCACCTTCTAAGTGATCGAACAAAAAGAAGGCCTGATCAGAAATGGAAAGGTGACGTGCGTGTATACAAGCCTGCGCCTCCTCCAGCCATTCATTTACAGTTAACCCTGATCTACCATTAAACATGGGACATTTCCTATCACGAGGCACAAAAACCAATCTCTCTGATACAGGGAGACTGGAGCTGGAAGGTACTGGAGCAGCTGACACAGAGGGGCCCTCACTAGGTCCTGGTAATACAGCAGTTACCCGTTCTTCCCTCAATTTAGCGTTATCAGCCTGCAATTGTGCTACTAAGTCCCGAAGCCCTTGCAACTCTGCCTCCATGACTTACCCTACAGACAGCTAAACAACCAGAGAGAAAAAAAAAAAAAAAAAAAAGGCAACAAAGAAATACCAAGCACTAAAAAAAAATTAAAAAGAACTGGTAAGGCTCTCTGCTGTCTTGTTTCCACCAACAACCTAAAAAGCACAAGCACTTTCAAAAAAAGAAAATAATTCAAGGAAAATGAACAAATAAATCTACCAAGGTAAACACGTCTCTGATCAGAAAAAAGTAAATCCTGCCGACTACGCCAAAATGTGGCGATTGGAGTATAAACCCTGTCAGCGATGCCAAAATGTGGCAACGCGGTATACTCAATGTATGAGTTTTAAGAAGCTAATCGACTACGCCACCCTGGAATTAAGTGCCCAGGGAACACACGATACCAAAATAAGGCCCACAGGTTCATTTTACCCATACACTGAAGACGCATATACCACAAATAGATTTAGTTTATTGGCACATTAGAAAAAGAGAAAGAAAATAAATAAATAAATCTTCAGTACTTGGCTTTAGCAAAAGAACATACAAATAAAGAAAAATCACATATCTATCTATCTATCTATCTATCTATCTATCTATCTATCTATCTATCTATCTATCTATCTATCTATCTATCTATCTATCTATCTATCTATATATATATATATATCAAAACAGAAAGAATTGCTGGTACAGAGGCTGGAATCAGGTGGGGAAGGAGCAAGCTCAGTGATAAAGAAAAATTAATCACACAGATCACAATTACCCAAAAGAAAAAAAACCACAAAGAGGATACAATTACACACAACAAACCATACACTACGTACTTACCCTTCACCAACAAGTCCTCCGGCCCAGTACCACAATCAGGTGCACTACCAATCAAATCAAATGAAAAGAACAAGACAAACGTAAACTCAACTCCAAATTATAAAGAAAAAAAAAGTAAAAATAAAATACAACCACAAAGCAGCGATAAGCAGTGCTCTCAACATGCAACTCTTACAGGAGAGGCAGGGCACACAACACAACCAACGCCCCAGCACGCAGCACGAACAGCCAACACCAAAAACCCCAAGCCGAAGGTAGGGTAGTGCGCTCAGCCGCAGCAGCTTAGAGCAAAAAAACAAAGCTTTAATAGAAAAAGAACATTATGAAAAGAAAAGAAAAAAAATAACATGAAAACCAAATAAAAAAAAATGAAAATAAAACATCAGTAAAAACAAAACTATTGATAAAAACAAAACATCATTAGCGGAAACAAAACAGCAGAAGCCAGTACCAACTTTGCATTCCTGCAAAGAAAGGAAAATGTCAATTATAATCAGTATAAAATCATTATGATTAAGAAACGGCATGGACGATTTTCCTACCGTGTTATCCAGAACAGGGCACGAGATCAAGAAAAGCCAAGCGGCCTCCGACAAACCACACCAAGGCTCAGCCACAATGTCACACGTGTGTAACGCCGGCACTCTCACAGACAATCAGCAGGTGACACTGGCCCTCTTACAAACACCAGTCCTAAACAGACAAGGAAACGTGCCCGATACTACGCTAACCACAGGTAAAACACTACATAATAGAAAGAAGAATTTGCCATACCTGCAGAGCAGATTAGTCAGACACCGATTCAAACCATCCACCAGCTCGTAACACGAGAGTCGCGATAACGGGGAAACCAGGAAGGAACCGAACAGCGGAAGCAAATCACCCAGTCAACGCACCCAATAATGGGAGCGCCCTCCCTTTTATGAAAAAAACCAGGGGAGACCTAATTGGCTCGCAAGTAATAGTAGGCGGAACAAAATAAACATGAATGAAAGGGCAAGAATGCTGTTACCCGCAGCATACTGCTACACTTACTCACCCAGAGTCACTGCCTCATTACCCACAAACACCCACCCCAGACTGTGGGCACTGATCTCAGCACTAAAGTCTATTTTAAACTGTGAGAAACTCTGAACTGTATTAGTTTTTACCTTAATGCCCAGTGAGAGAGCAGCGTTTATGATGGCCACCAAACAGATGAAGGTGTTTGAAGTTGAATATCAGGACCCAGGAGAATCCAAACCTGCTAGAACATCATGAACCTTTCTGGAGATAAAAGGACAGAGATAGAGCCGTTTAGAAGAGGAGCTTCATCTCATATCACTGCTATCATAACTGACCCTTTCCTCTCTGAAGTGGCGGCGTTCTGGACTTTAATGTATGGCAGTGGGTTCTGATGTGACGGTGATGAGATGATCCTCACAGAGAATCACAGAAATAAAATGATCTCACTCAGACGTCTTTCTGAGGGAGTCGAGTGTAAAAGGAAGAGACTCTGAGCTGAAAGGGGAGGAGTGACGACAGACCACACAGTACAGGTCACGTCTTCAGTGTCTCTGCTGACTTTCTCTCTGCTGAGATCAGAGCAGTTCATAAGTGTAGGAGAGTCAGAGTGAGGAGCTTCTGGACCTTCTGGACCTTCAGGTATCTGGGTCTGAAGAGCGATGCTGCCATGTTTTCCCAGAGCTCAGTAAATATTCCAGCAGCGCTGATCCTCATTTTACTGGCAGGTAAACTTTCCATTTATTTCCATTTCTGCTCTTAATATGTTTGTGCTCCACAGCGTTGATCTACATCTGCGTCAGATTAACGTGTAGAGACTAAAAACCCTTCAACATTTAACAGTTTCAGTGTTTTTCAGAACATTTTAATACATTTGATGCGATTCAGTCTCAGGAAGTGGCTTTAGAATGAACAGCAGAGCTGCAGGAGCTAAAGATTAATAACTGATACCGTTTTATAATCTCTTACACTTCCAGAACATTCAGACTAACTGCAGCTTTAAGCTGAAGATCTTCATCAGAGCTTATTTGTGTGATGAACTCTGTTAAAGCTTTGGAGCTGTTTTAAACTGAGGTCAGCTCTTCGTCATCTCTGCCGGTGATCCAAGATGGCGCCACGTACGGCTGCCCTGGCGTTCGGGTGCTCTTTGTTTTGTTTGTTTTTGTGCGTTATTCGTGTGTCTTCGTGCTCCTACAGCCGCGAGGAGCTACTAAACATCAGAACAACAACCCCTACAGACATTTCACCAGTTTTTCTAGTGCCTGCTTCATTATTAGTGCACTTTTTAAACAAAAAAGTGAGACGCCGCCGAAGAGGGAAGCGAGCTGGTGTACTCGTGCGCTCCATCTTGAGGGATTCCAGCTCCTCCGTGCGGACAGACAACGGGAACTTGCCGGAGGTAAAACGAAAGGTGGAGGAGTCTGTTTCTATATCAACAACGCCTGGTGCTCCGATGTGACAGTGATTTCCCAACACTGCTCTCCTTCACTGGAATACATTTTCATTAACTGTAAGCCGTTCTATGCCCCACGTGAGTTTTCTTCATTTATTCTGGCTGCTATTTACATTCCACTGAGCGCCGATGAGCACGAAGCTGAGCGCGCTCTGGCGGACCAGATTATGAATGTGGAGTTTTTACCGGACTCCCTTGTAATAATCCTCGGAGATTTTAACAAAGCGAAACTTAATCATGAACTACCGAAATACAAACAGTTTGTCACCTGCCCGACCAGAGAGGGGAACACGTTGGATCACTGTTACACTACAGTGAGTGGTGCTTACCGTGCTGTGCCCCGTGCGGCTTTAGGACTCTCAGATCATGTCATGGTTCACCTGATCCCTGCGTACAGACAGAGACTAAAGCTCTCTAAACCTGTCGTGAGGACATATAAAAAGTGGACCAGTGAAGCTGTGGAGGAGCTACGCACGTGTTTGGACACCACAGACTGGGACATGTTCAAGGTTTCTACAGAGAGTTTAGATGAATACACAGATACCGTGATGTCATATATACATTTCTGTGAAGACAGCATCATCCCATCACGCTCCAGAATCACTTTTAATAATGATAAACCCTGGTTCACTCCAAAACTCAGACAGCTTCGCCAGCAGAAAGAGGTTGCTTTCAGAGAAGGAGACAGAGTCAGCTACAGAGGTGCAAAGTATGAATTTAGCAGGGAGGTGTTAAAGGCTAAATCCAAGTACAATGCTTGTCTGAAGCAGCGGTTCTATGCTAACGACTCTGCCACTGTATGGAGGGGGCTGAAAGAGATCACCAACTATAGGCCCAGAGCGCCTCATTGTTCAGAAGATTTCAAACTGGCTAACGACCTTAACGACTTCTATTCACGTTTTGACTCACACCCCCCATCCTCCACCCCCCACACCACAATACACTCAATCACTTTGGATTGCCCATCTGCCCCCTCTGCCCTCTCAGTCCAGGAGGAGGATGTGAACAGGCTGTTTAAGAGGCTAAATCCACAGAAGGCTTCGGGCCCTGACTCCATTTCCTCTGCCACCTTGAGACACTGTGCTGATGAGCTGGCCCCAGTCTTCACGGGAATCTTCAACTCTTCAGCCTGTTTCAAGTCCTCCATCATCGTCCCTGTCCCCAAGAAACCACGCGCCACAGGACTTAATGACTACAGGCCTGTGGCCCTGACGTCCATAGTCATGAACACCTTTGAACGTCTGGTTTTATCCCACCTCAAGTCCATCACTAACCCCCTTCTGGACCCCCTGCAGTTTGCCTACATAGCCAACAGGTCTGTAGATGATGCCATAAACCTGGCCCTCCACTTCATCCTGCAGCATCTGGACTCCCCAAGAACCTACGCTAGGATCCTGTTTGTGGACTTCAGCTCTGCATTCAATACTATCCTTCCCACTCTGCTCCAGGACAAGCTCTCTCTGCTCCATGTGCCCGACTCCACCTGCAGGTGGATCACAGACTTCCTCACGGACCGCAGTCAGCGAGTACGGCTGGGGAAGATTGTCTCGGACACGCGGACTTTAAGCACAGGATCTCCTCAGGGCTGTGTACTTTCCCCCCTGCTCTTCTCCCTGTACACCAACTGCTGCACCTCCATCCATGACTCTGTCAAACTGATTAAGTTTGCAGACGACACCACCCTCATTGGACTCATCTCAGACGGTGATGAGTCTGCCTACAGGAAGGAGGTGGACCGGCTGGTGACCTGGTGCAGCAACAGCAACTTGGTGCTCAATGCCCAGAAGACATTGGAGATGACTGTGGACTTCAGGAAAGCCACAAGCCCCCTGCCCCCCCTTATCCTTACCGACACCCCCATCACCACTGTGGACTGTTACAGGTTCCTTGGCACCACCATCACCCAGGACCTCAAGTGGGAGCTGAACATCATCAAGAAGGCTCAGCAGAGGATGTACTTTGTGCGGCAGCTGAGGAAAGCCAAACTGCCGGCTCAGCTGATGGTACAGTTCTACACGGCCATCATCGAGTCCATCCTCAGCTCCTCCATCACAGTGTGGTATACCGGGGCCACTGCCAGGGACAGACAAAGGCTGCAGCGCATTGTGTGCTCTGCTGAGAAGGTGATAGGCTGCAGCCTCCCATCTCTCCAAGACCTGTACATCTCCAGGACTGTGGGGAGAGCGGATCAGATTATAGCAGACCCTTCTCACCCCGCACACGGACTATTTGATCCACTCCCCTCGGGCAGGAGGCTTCGGTCCATTCGGACCAGAACCTCCCGCCACAGGAACAGTTTCTTCCCCTCTGCCATTGGACTCAAGAACAATATATAATCACGTCACTTCCCTCTTTATAACCCTGCCTTGGTCACTTTACTTGAATTGCACTACTCCACCTGCACTGTTGTATATAGTACTGTTGTACATGCCTTTTGTATTTTTATTTTTATTCATTCTATCTATATTTTATATTTGCATAGAGTATTTATTTATGTGGACTTAATTTTGCATGCCTAGTACTACTTGTTTTTATGTTGCACCTTCATGCCGAAGCAAATTCCTAGTCTGTGAATCCTGTTCATTGACAATGTCAATAAAACTTCTTCTGATTCTGATTCTGTGGTTGTGAGGTCTCCACCATCTTCACACGTCTTTGAGCAGCTCTTGGTTCTGTTAGCAGGGTAAAGTAGAAACTGTAGTGAAGTATGATAGTATGTTTGGACATGGATGAATTATGGATACAGGGTTAAAATCTTAATGGCATTGAGGATGGAATGAGCTGCAACGTCCGCCGTGAAGTTTTAAGCATGATCTGTTTATTTTATTGCTCAGTTTGAGCTTCATTCTTCTGAGTTAAACTCTTTCTCTGTTAAAATTGGACGTTTGAAGCCAAAAATATGCTGCAGTGAAATTTACAGTATCAACGTTTAGACACCCTGAAGTTTAGAAAAGTAAGATTAGTCGATGTGTTCACAGAGAAAATGTTTTGATTTTTAGAAACATTTTAGTTTTTTTGGCTTACACTAAAACAAATTATGCACTTTTATTTTACAGTGATGAAATTGGTTGCATGTGTCCATCCATCCATTTTCTAAGCCGCTTCTCCGTCAGGGTCGCGGGGGGATGCTGGAGCCTATCCCAGCAGTCTTCGGGCGGAAGGCAGAATACACCCTGGACAGGTCGCCAGTCTATCGCAGGGCAGACAGACAGACAGACAGACAGACAGACACATACAGCCACTCACACACTCACACCTAGGGGCAATTTAGCATGTCCAGTTGGCCTGACTGCATGTCTTTGGACTGTGGGAGGAAACCGGAGAACCCGGAGGAAACCCACGCAGACACGGGGAGAACATGCAAACTCCACACAGAGAGAACCCCAGTCACCCGGCCGGGGAATCGAACCCAGGCCCTCCTCGCTGTGAGGTGACAGCGCTACCCACCACGCCACCGTGCCACCCCTTGGTTACATGTGTTTTTATTTTTAAAATTATTTTAAAAGTACCAGTATTTGTTTTTGGTAATACTGGAGTAAAGCACTGATCTTCCAAAATGACATTTAAGCACAGCAATAAAGAGCAGATCATCAGATATCAGCTACACCTGCAGACGGTCTGAGAGGCTCATCTACATAAATAAACCCACATCCACACAGTGCTGCTTCACACTAACACATTAGTAATAAATGGGCATTTGGTGTGTGATTATCGTGTGTGTGTGTGTGTGTGTAGTCCTGCAGGCGAAGGTGGATCGTGAGACTGTAGGACAGAATGTGGTGAAGCTGATCTGTAGCCCCCCCTGCAGGCCCAGTCGAAACTGTTACTACGACTGGTTCAGAGATGAAGGATGGTCCAGCAGTAGAGAATACGTAGGATGTTCATATAGCGCCTCACTCTGGTTGGACTCCAGCAGACCATCTGATCACGACAGCTACACCTGTGAGGTGAAGAACTCCAGCCTCCCTCAGCAAAACTGTGAGTGTCTGTCAGTCTGTCTCTCAGCATCAAATCACTGAAGAGAAGTACAAGAAGAAATTTGGAACCAATAAATAACCTGCATTTCACAGTCGTTTGAGATTTTACAAACCAAAGATCAACACAGATTTCATAAGAACAATTTTACAACCCAATTCCAGTGAAGTTGGGACGTTGTGTAAAACATAAATAAAAACAGAATACGATGATTTACAAATCCTTTTCAACCTGTATTCAACTGAATACACTACAAAGACGAGATATTTAATGTTCAAACGGATAAACTTTATTGTTTTTTGCAAATATTCACTCATTTTGAATTTGATGCCTGCAACACGTTCCAGAGAAGTTGGGACAGGGGCGTGTTTCCCACTGAGTTACATCACCTTTCCTTTTAACACTCAGTAAGCGTTTGGGAACTGAGGACACTGATTGTTGAAGCTTTGTAGATGGAATTCTTTCCCATTCCTGCTTGATGTCCAGCTTCAGCTGCTCAGCAGTCCGGGGTCTCCGCTGTCGTATTTTGAGCTTCATAATGCGCCACACATTTTCAATGGGAGACGGTCTGGACTGCAGGCAGGCCAGTCTAGTACCCGCACTCTTTCACTACGACGCCATGCTGTTGGAACACATGCAGAATGTGGCTTGGCATCGTCTTGCTGAAATAAGCAGGACGTCCCTGAAAAAGACGCTGCTTGGATGGCAGCAGATGTTGCTCCAAAACCTGTATGTACCTTTCAGCATTAATGGGCCTTCACAGATGTGCAGGTTACTCCTGCCATGGGCACTAACACCCCCCCCCACCATCAGAGATGCTGGCTTTTGAACTTTGCTCTGATAACAATCCAGACAGTCCTTTTCCTCTTTGGCCCGGAGAACACAACGTCCATGATTTCAAAAAACAGTTTGAAGTGTGGACGCATCAGACCACAGGACACTTTTCCACTCTGCGTCAGTCCATCTCAGATGAGCTCGGGCCAGAGAAGCCGGCGGCGTTTCTGGGTGGCGTTTCTGAGCCCATGTGGGAATATCAGTTACAGAATGATGTGGGTTTTTAATGCAGTGCCGCCTGAGGGGTCGAAGGTCACGGGCGTTCAGTGCTGGTTTTCTGCCTTGCTGCTTACCTGCAGAGATTTCTCCAGATTCTCTGAATCTTTTGATGATATTATGGACTGTAGATGATGAAATCCCTAAATTCCTAGCAGTTGCATGTTAAGAAACATAGTTTTTAAACTGTTGGACTATTTGCTCACACAGTTGTTCACTAAGTGGTGAACCTCGCCCGTCCCTGCTTGTGAACGACTGAGCCTTTCAGGGATGCTCCCTTTATACGCAATCATGACTCACCTGTTTCCAATTAACCTGTTCACCTGTGGAATGTTCCAAACAGGTGTTTTTTGAGCATTCCTCAACGTTCCCAGTCTTTTGTTGCCCCTGTCCCAACTTCTTTGGAACGTGTTGCAGGCATCAAATTCAAAATAAGTGAATATTTGCAAAAAAGTATAAAGTTTATCTGTTTGAACATTAAATATCTTGTCTTTGTAGTGTATTCAATTGAATATAGATTGAAAAGGATTTGCAAATCATCGTATTCTGTTTTTATTTGTGTTTTACACAACGTCCCAACTTTGTAAGTAAGCTTAGAGTACTCTCCACAAATATTAACACCCCTGGTAAAAAAAAAAAGAAAAAGGGCATTCTTTACGACTTTTGATCTTTAATTGAAAATATTTTTTTTAATCTTTATTTAAAGTACAATGGTTAAAAAAACGGATGGGATCATGAAATAAGTATCCTACAGATGTTGGCACTCCTAGAAATTGCTGAGTGAAATCTAACTGAAGTATTTTTCCATTCATATTTTATATTTTAATGTTCACCTGAGCAATTAGGAACACATTAATGGTCAGTCATGTCTTCCTGTTTCACTACAGAATAAATGAGATTAAACACAAGCCAGATTCCCTCAGTCAACCATCATTGTGAGAAAGACCAGAGAAAACAGTGATGACGGGGTTGAAAGGATGTTGAGATGCACAAATCAGAAAAAGGCTACAAGAAAATAGCTAAACAGTAGAAAATGCCAGTTTCCACTATCAGGGCAGTATTTAAGATTAAAACATGTAGAGATGTGAAGATTCTGCTGGAAAGAGGACTCCGGTCTTTACTGACCTCACAAATAGAAGGATTTTTCAAGTGGACAAAGAATCTCAGATCACAGATGGGAAATTGTAGACATTAGTGAGTTGGTGTGGATGCAAAGACGGCCATGCAGAAAAGTCCCTCATCCCCTCAGTGAAGTTTGGTGGTGGATCTGTGATACTGTGGGGATGTTTTTCTTCCAAAGGCCTGAACAGTTTATTTGGATACATATGATCACAGACACCACCAAGAACAAGCAGAACTAAAATCCTAAACCTGATTGCCTCATCCTGGAAGCTGAAACTGGGCCATAGTTTGGATATTTCAGCAGGATAATGATCCAAAACATGCCTCAAAATGAACACTCAAATGGTTCACTAACCACAGAATTAAAGTTCTGCCAAGGCCACCCCAGACCCCTGACCTCAGCCCCATAGAAAACCTTTAGGATGAGCTGAAGAGGAGAGTCCATAGTGTGGAGCTCTGAATCTGGAGGTTCTGGAGAGGTTCCTTATCGAAGAACAGTCTCAGATCCTTTGCCATGTGTTCTCCAGTTTCATTTAGTGCTATAGAGACTCCGACCTGATATCTTTGCAAGGGGAGACATAAATGGAGGGATGCCAACAATCATGGCACAGAAAGATTTGAGAAATTTGTTTCATGAAATGTTTTTTTTTCTTTCTTATAATTCTTGTATTTTACGTGGTTAGATTTATACTAACTTATTGAATTAAAGATTAAAAGTATCAGCAGTAAAGAATGTTCTTGCAGCCTGTTCTGCTCATGTTTATCAGAGGTGCCACAATTTGCGGAGGCACTGTATATTTAGTCCAAATAAAAGTATCATACTATGTACATTTCTGTGCAGAAGTCAGTGGCTGAGGAAACGTCCGATGCTCTCTTGATATTTAATATTTGATATTCATAACATGCTAATAAAAGGGCACTACATGCTTCCCAGAATGCTTCCTGGTGTTGCCTCTTCCTGGGGGTCACTGCAATTTGTCTTTGCAGTATTACTTTCTCACTGTCCGTGTCTCTCTGCTGTCTCCCTCAGCTTTTCTGAGGGGAAATAAAATATCACCCCTGTAGTTGAGATGAGCGTCATATAGAAATGTCAGATAGTAGAATCACTGGGACTTGATAGAATTGAGAATAAAGAGCTATGTGTATTGTTTGTAAAGCAGAGGTGATTTCTACAGTGTAACGTTGGGTAGATTAAAAAGCCAGTAATTAGTGAGAATATTATATTACAGCTGCAGATTATTATATCTATTATATCATTTCATCTTCCTGACTGTGACTCTGTGTTCCAGGTGAACTGTCTAACCAGCACTGGGGTGTGACCTACACTCCTGAACGTGTCTGTGCTCTGAAAGGATCATCAGTTGATCTGTCCTGCACTTATAAACACCCTGAAGGACTCACAGTGAATAGATCATTCTGGTTCATTGAAAGTCTCCGGCAGCCTGGTGTTGAATCTGAGGATGTGAAAGAGTCTGATCAGTATAAGGGGAGAGTGCAGTACAGCCGGACCCTGAACTCCTGTAGAATGACCATCACTGACCTGAGAGAGAGTGACGCTCACACATACAGGTTCAGATTCTACACTGATGATCCTGGCGGCAGTTTCTCTGGCAGAGGTGGAGTCACTCTGTCTATCACAGGTAACTCTGCATGATGAATATATAGTTTATCACAGGAAAGGAAAAAATAAAGGTTTTTTTCTCATAATACACAAACAGGGTAAACTGGTTCACTGGCATTAGCAGACTAAAGCAATTAGTAACTAAAAGGCTGCTCCTTCAGATGAGCTAGTGCTAACACAAGAGCTGACCAGTGCAGTGGTAGATGATGATGATGATGATGATGATGATGATTTTAGATCTTCTACATGGAGCTTTTTTCCTTTGTGAATGAGATTCCATTACATTAGTTTGAAGACAGAAATCTGTTTGTTTTTGGTTCTTGCCAATGCCAGCTGGAGTTTTTCCTTCTCTGACTTTCTGTAATGTAGTGTAACAACTACCCCAGCAGTGATTTCAGTGTTCAGATACTGACCCCTGGAACAGTTAACCGAGTGTCCATACACACCCCTACTAGATAACATACAGTGAGGTGAGTTAACTGGAAGAGTGTCTACAGATGAAAATAACACTAAACCTTGTTTAAAATCACCTGCAGATCTGAAGGTTACAGTGTCAGATACAGATGGAGGAGTAAAGAAGCTGACCTGCAGCTCCACCTGCACTCTGCCCAACAACCCCACCTACATCTGGTACAGGAACGGACAGCCTGTATCTGAGTGTGAATCTGCCTCCTGCCCTGTAGCTGTGGTCAGTGAAGCGGTCAGCTACAGCTGTGCTGTTAAAGGCAGTGATCTCCACTCTCCTCCAGTGTGTGAGTACAGATTATCACATGCACTAATAATCTGTTCAGTAAAGAGCCAAAAAAACTATAATAATAAATATTGAAATACGCTCACAAACCAAATCATGGGACACAAATTAGTTTCATGTAGGACCCCCTCTAGCCTGGCTAAGTCCAGCAACTCCACATGGCATTGATTCCATAGGTGGACATTTATCATCACTCTCCAGAAAATTCCTGAAACCAATTCTGGACAACTTGAGGCCAGTGGCATGGTGCATGATCATACTAGAACGTCCTGTAATTTTGGGGGTATATGAAGGAATGAGGTGTTCAGGTGGACCAGTGGACCCAAGCCATTTCATGAGAACACCCCACACCAGTATGGACCCACCACCAGCCTTCACAGTGCCTTATTGACAACCAGGGTCCATTACTTCATGGGGTCTGCGCAACACACAAACCCCACCATCAGCCGGAAAGCAACTGGCACCATGACTCTTTGGAACACGCCATATGTTGCCAGTCCTCTAGGGTCCAGTTAGTAAGCTCATGAACCCAGGTGAGGTGCTGTTTCTGGCATTGTGGTGTTAATGGAGGCACTTTAGTTGGGTCTTCTGCTCCCGTTTCCCATGGAAGCTAAAGAACACTGCACTGACCTGTGGGATATGCATGTGGGGCCTCCTGCAGTGAATGTGAATGTGGATATGATTTCTGCCAGAGTCGCATGTCTGTTCTTACAGACAATTCTAGCCAGATGCCGCTGGTCACAGTCATAAAGCACCCATGGGCGGCCACTGTGCTGTCCACTGTGGGAGCTAATGCCGTCTGTGACACTGTCAACGTGGATGAAGGAATGTTGAATGTCCGCACAACTTCAGCAACAGAATTTCCCGTTCGTCTGGCATGCACCATCTTGCCTTGTTCAAACTTTGATAATTCACGAACTAAAAGTTACAAACAAATGAAATAATTTGGAAGTAACATTTTTGAAACCCCAGAAGAAACGAGCGAGTCAAGCTTTATGGTGCCTTGTACCTTGTTCCACCTCACTGGTGCCCCACAGCTAAAGGCAGTTTTACCAGCTCAGTAAAAACTCAGGGAACCTCAAGTGAAATAAAATCATCTGAGCGGGTTTTGTAACGTGTCCTTTACAGTGAGCATGGAGGTCATGTACTCTGGCATCTGACTGAGAGCCTTATAAATAAACAGTGCCCAGTGTTTCCCTTCTTACAGACAAAGACGACCATCCTCCTCTCTCATATAACAGTGGTGAGTCCTGTATGGATCTCCAGTAATGAGTCTCAGAACAGAGGGATAAAGAGGGTCCAGAGCTTTCAGAGAGCTCACTGAGGCGTAATCTGTACAGCACATCCTAAGGGCTAATTTGTGGCTTTGGAGTGCGACTAGTAGGCAGGTATTAACTGTGACCTTGGTTGGTCTGGTTGCAGCATCCTTCCTGTAAGATTCAGTTCACTGCTGCTAAACAATCAACAGTGCAGAAAAATGGAGAAAATGCTCCCCAATCTTCTGACTTTATTAGGCAAAATTACACATTGGTTTAAAATGACTGGCCATGTATTCAAAAGCTTCTGGTGGCAGATTTAGCACACCCAGCCTCTTAATACAGTTGAGGTACTAAAGTTAAATCCATTTCAGAGAATATAAGTTAAAAACTTAAATGTTAAGCAGACGTGATTCATAAATGGGCCAGACCAGTTTTGCTGCTGTAGTATTTTTATATTATGTTGTTTTTACTCGGCCAGATTTATTACTGCTTTATATATTTTGATTATTTTGGTTATAAACTCTGACTAAAGTTTTGAATATTGTAGTTATGATGTTTCAGCTCTAAAGCTCTACAGGTATAGACATGCCACTTTGTTAGAATGTGGCCATGCAGAGCGGTGAGCGTGGAGTACCACGGGTTCAGCTGTGCGGCAGTGAGACTTCATTCTTGTAACTAGTTGTTGTGGTTTGAATGGTGCGGATGTGCGTTTGGGATGTGTGGTAGTTTGCAGTTGTGGTTTGAATGGTGCGGATGTGTGGTAGTTTGCAGTTGTGGTTTGAATGGTGCGGATGTGTGGTAGTTTACGGTTGTGGTTTGAATGGTGCGGATGTGTGGTAGTTTATGGTTGTGGTTTGAATGGTGTAGATGTGTGGTAGTTTACGGTTTTGGTTTGAATGGTGCAGATGTGTGGTAGTTTGCGGTTTTGGTTTGAATGGTGCGGATGTGTGGTTGTGGTTTGCATGGTTTGGATGTGTGGTAGTTTGTGGTTTGAACGATGCGTATGCCTGTTTGTGATGTGTGGTAGTTTGCGGTTGTGGTTTGAATGGTGTGGATGTGTGGTTGTGGTTTGCATGGTGTGGATGTGTGGTAGTTTGTGGTTTGAACGATGCCTATGCCTGTTCGGGATGTGTGGCAGTTTGCGGTTCTGGTTTGAATGGTGCGGATGTGTGGTAGTTTACGGTTGTGGTTTGAATGGTGCAGATGTGTGGTAGTTTACGGTTGTGGTTTGAATGGTGCAGATGTGTGGTAGTTTATGGTTGTGGTTTGAATGGTGCGGATGTGTGGTAGTTTACGGTTGTGGTTTGAATGGTGCGGGTGTGTGGTAGTTTATGGTTGTGGTTTGAATGGTGCGGGTGTGTGGTAGTTTGCGGTTGTGGTTTGAATGGTGCAGATGTGTGTTTGGGATGTGTGGTGGTGTGTGGTTGTGGTTTGAATGGTGCAGATGTGTGGTTGTGGTTTGCCGTTTACCTTGTACGGGACATGTGTGGTTCTAGCTGACTTGCCCTGTGGCTGTTCACTAGCGCTGGGTGGTGGGTTCCCCTGCTGCTGTGTTAATTGAAGAGCACTCGTTTGAAGTGCTGTGTTTCCCACGTCTTCCTCTTCTATGCAGACACTGCACCAGTGTCAGAAGTGGGATCTTGTCCGAGTGGCGAACCCAGTGGGGAAACGGTGGAGACGACCGATTCTGGACTGCGAGGAGGAGCAGCACAGCGTTCAAGATGGCATAACGTTGCTGGAGGTTGGAGGTGGCACAGTGAGGCACGACAGTGACATGCTGGGTCAAGGCTGAGCACTGGAGCTCCAACACACACAAACTGCAGTGCAGTGGGCAGCAGAGAAAAAGGAGAATGGTTGAGGGAGCACCGTTGCTTTTGCTGCTGTAGTGGAGGACTCATAGAGGACTCTCCTTGTCGATGTTCAATCACACCCGTGTCGGTTTGGCCCTGTGCTGTGTGTCACTGGCGGTGTTTACATGCAGAGATTTTTGCTAATCTGATTAAATGCAATCAGATTACAGATTCAGACTGAGGTATTTGTGCTCACTCTACTCAACAATCTGAAGAAAATCTTCGTTTACATGCTCACTACAAGTAATCCAATGCACAATGACGTGCATGCGTGGAGCAGCACTTAGAGTAAACGTTACCATGACAGCGAACATCACGTAAGGTCCAGTCAGCGTGAGATGAGTTTCCAGTTGGTGCGCTTGTGTTTTTAATGGCTTTAAACTGATGTCAGGCTCTGAGAAACGTCCTTCACATGTACTTATAAAGGATGACGTTGTGCTCTGAGACACAAGCTGGAAGTCCGTCCCACAGCCGTCTTTTAAAGCTCAGAGTATAAACCTCGTCTGCTCTGCAGACCAGTTTCTGCTCCGCCGTGTTGAACGGTATAAACCCTTCGCTATGATGCGCCGCACGTGCTCTGAACAGACTGTAATCAGATTCAGGCGTTTACATGGCTATTATTCTTCTATTTAACGGATTATTTAGAGGTTTACCCACCTCGTTCAATCGGATAGAAATTGTATTCCGATAGGCCTCAATCGGATTAGTCTATTCCGATTGAGTTGTTTACATGGACGTATTCTATTCTGAGCTATTAGTCATATTATTATCGGATTATCAGGCTGCATGTAAACGTGGCTACTGTCCTGCTGGAAGCTGAACTTTCTACCAAGCTCTAGTTTTTTAGTAGAATGAAGCAAGTTGTCTTAGTGTCTTATTGTGTTTTACACTATCCATCTTTCAGTTTTAATAAGATGCCAATACTCTGCTGAGGAGAAGCAGCCCCACAACATGAAGCTCCCTCCCTCCGTACTTGGAATGAGCAGTGTTGGGTTTATTTTGGGTTTATTTTATCTACCAGATACCCAATCTCTCATTTTAACTGGGTCACTCTGATGTTGAGCTCTAGCCATGTTTTGATGTGTTTGTTCTTCTCAGCCATCCTCCCATACAGGCCAGTTGTATTCTGAGCTCTTGATATTGTTGACTGGTTTTCCTTCTTGCTCTGACGCTCAGTTTTGAGGGATGGTCTTGTCTGGGCAGTGCCTCAATGGTTATGATGCAGCTTCCATTCCCTTGATCCTGCAGCACTCTCTGGGAGATTCAAACACAGACATATAACTTTGTAGGCTTTCCTATGTTGAGCATGTGCATAATTGTATTTCTAATATCTTTAGAATCCTCTATGATCTTCCTTTTCACAGCTTCCCTTCAGATTCACACTCTGACCAATGGCACTTTACTGAAGAGTGTTTTATCCAGAAACGATTAACTTTTTAAAGTAATCATGGGTAGAAGCCCATGGTGTCCTTTTTAGACATAAAACATTGCATTACTCAGCACAAGAAAGTCATTTACGATCAAGATGAATCTGATTACTTTTAAGGGGGTTGAATACTTTTGTAAGGCACTGTAAATTAGATCCATTTAATGTTTTGCTCTTTTTTTTCTAAGAATATCTTAATTGCTAGACAGTGTTGTTGTTGTTATCAAGAATAGTGACAGTAATAACTGTTATTATTGCAGTGCATGCGAAAAATAACCTTTTTTAGAAATACTACCCAAATTCCAAAAATGTTTGCTCTGTAAAATGTAAATAAAAACGGAGTTTGCACTGATTTGTAAATCTCATAGATCCGTATTTTATTCACACTAGAACACACATCAGATGTAAGTAAAATATTATACCGTTTCATGAAAAACTAACTCATTTAGAGCTTGATGGTAGCAACGCATCTCAAAGAAGTTGGGACAGGGTCATGTCCACCAGTCTGTAAACATCTGGGAAGTGAAGAGAACACCTGCTGGAGTTTTGGGAGAGGAATGTTTTTCCATTCTTGTCTGATGTGGGATTCTAGCTGATCAGTTCTGGGTCTTTGTCAGATTTCTCATTTCATGATGTGCCAGATGTTTTCTATTGGTGAAAGGTCTGAACTGCATGCAGGTCAGTTCAGCGCTGGGACTCTTCTCCTGTGAAGCCCTGCTGTTGTGATTGATGCAGTATGTGGTTGATTATCCTGCTAAAATCTGAAACGCCTTCCCTGAAAGAGATGCTGTCTGGATGGGAGCATATGTTGTCCTAAAACCAGCCTTCTGTTGCCCCGCCCCAACTTTTTTGAGATGCGTTGCTGCCATCAAGTCCTAAATGAGTTAATGTCTTCAATAAAATGGTATTTACATTTTACACAGCATCCCACCTTTTTTGGAATTGGTGTTGTAAAATGTAAAATTAGTTAATAGTATGTGCTCCGTTAGCTGTTACTCCTTTTCCTTCACTGCAGTATACCAAATATTTGCTTCTGCACTGTTATCAAGTATATTTTTAGCTTTTTACTTTCACTTTTATTTGAATGAGATTTTGACACCGTTTTCAAGCTTTCACTGAAGTATAATTTCTCTGTTCTTTTTCCTCTCCTGCATCTCTGCACTAATACAGATAACAGGACTTCAGTATATGCAGCTTCTGGAGGCGCCGTGGTTTTACTTCTGATATTCATTGCAGTCTTTTTGTGGATGAGGTGAGAATCTGAACACATGTAAGATATGAAAGATTCTTCAAATGCTGCCTGTAAGCTGTGCTGCAGTTCAGCTTCTTCACTTTAATATAAGCAGTTTAATACAGTGGAGAGTGAAATAGATGGTGTGCAGTTTCAGAACATTAACAGGAGCTGATTTAATGCTGGAGATGTGAGTCTGAAGGTCATTTTTCTCTGAAAACTCCAACAGGAGACGAGCAGCAGTGACCAGCAGCAAGAAAGAGGAGAACAGTGGAGAGGTGAGTTTTAATGAGGAAGTCGTTTGAATCCAGTCAAGTTAATGATGATTTTCATAACTGATTAATCAGTTAATTGGAAAAATCAGTAACTAAATATTTTATCATGCATAGCAGCCCTTGTTCATCAGGGTGAGTCAAATCTGTTCAAAAAAACAAGCAGCCGCAAATTTCACTGACAGGTTTGTGATTAATCAGTTTCTTCTTGAGAGTATTTGCACCATCAAACTCACGTCTGGTAGGAGTGTGAATATGAACATAAATGTTTAACAGTCTAAAAAAAAATGCTGCATTTGTAGTTAAATAACCAACTATTATTAAAATCATCTACAATACAAATAATAAAAGAAATAAAGTAATAGTAAAGGTCTCCTCCCCGTCAGACATGTCGGGAACACCTCCCTAGGGAGGCGTCCAGAGGCCATCCTTACCAGATGCCCGGACCACCTCAACTGACTTCTCTCAACGTGGAGGAGCAGTGGCTCTACTCCGAGCCTCTCCTGAATCATCGAGCTTCTCACCCTATCTCTAAGGGAGAGCCTGGTGACCCTGCGGAGAAAGCTCATTTCGGCTGCTTGTATCGGCGATCTCTTTCTTTCGGTCACTAACCAAAGCTCATGACCATAGGTGAGAGTCGGAACATACATTGACTGGTAAATTGACAGCTTTGCCTTCTGGCTCGCTTTCTCTTCACCATGATGGGCCAGTATAGGGTCCGTATTCCTGTAGATCAATCCACCTGTCAACCTCTCGCTCCATCCTTCCTTCACTCGTGAACAAAATCCTCCACTTGGGGCAAGAATTCACCCCTGACCTGGACAGAGCATTCCACCCTTTTCCCACTGATGACCATGGTCTCAGATTTAGAGGTGTTCATTTTCAACCCAGCCGCTTCACACTCGGCTGCAAACTGGTCCAAAGAAACCCGGAGGTCCCGGATTGATCACGCAAACAGGACCACATCATCCGCAAAAAGCAGATGTGAAATCCTGAGGCCACCATACTGGACACCCTCCACCACTTGGCTGTTCCTAGAAATTCTGTCCATAAAAGTTATGAACAGAATCGGTGACAACGGACAGCCCTGGTGGAGTCCAACCCTGACTGGAAACCAATCTGACTTACTGCCGGCTATACAAACCAAGCTCCTGCTCTGTTTGTACAGGGACTGAATGGCTTGTAACAATGATCCCCTTGCCCCGTACTCCTGGAGCACTCCCCACAGGATCCCCCAACGGGGGACGCAGTCAAATGCCTTCTCTAAATCCACAAAACACATGTGGACTGTTTGGGTGAACTCCCACGCACCCTCCAGGATCCTCATGAGGATAAAAAGCTGGTCCAGTGTTCCATGATCAGGCTGAAACCCGCATTGTTCCTCTTGTAGCTGAGATTCGACTATCGATCGGACTCTCATTTCCAGTACCCCTGCATAGACCTTACTGGGTAGGCTGAGAAGTGTGATCCCCCAATAGTTGGAACACACCCTCGGGTCCCTTTTCTTAAGAACGGGGACCACCATCCCAGTCTGCCATTCCAGGGGGACAGCCCCAGATGTCAACATACAACCTACAACATACAGAGCCCTCAGGAATTCCAGTGGATCTCATCCACCCCCGGTGCTCTGCCACCAAGGAGTTTTCCAGCCACCTTGGCTACCTCAGCCCAAGTGATGGACGGACCCTGGCTCAGGTCTCCAAGCTCTGCTTCCTCTAGGGAAGGATTGTTGGTGGGATTGAGAAGATCCTTGAAGTATTCCTTCCACCGTCCAATGACATCCTCTGTCAAAGTCAGCAGCCCCCCAGCCCCACTGTATACAGTGTTGGTCAGGAACCACTTTCCTCTCTTGAGGTGCCTGATGGTTTGCCAGAAACTTCTCGGTGCCTGTCGATGGTGAGGCCATGAGGCCACTAAACTCCTCCCACAACCACTGCATGCTGCAGTCATAATGTTTAAATGTGTAATTACTTTAGCAAAATAATCACATCCTTCTATCGTCTTTGAATAAACTGACATTTTGTTTATTTCACTTTTTTTTCTTTCCAGTGGTTGTTGATTTAAATAAACTATAAAATTTGTGGAGTTTGGAAAATGATTTATTCACATTAAACACAAAACTGCTGCCTGATCTTCTACTTCATACTTTATGAACATCAACGGTGCCACAAGATACCCTCTGAACTGCCCTCAATAACCCTATTTTACTCTGTGTGAAGGAAACAATAAAAGAAGAATGCATGAACATGGCAGCCCTAGAGCTCTTATGGAGGTAGTTTAGATGGAGATTCACATTGATATTCAAATTATTTCTGTTCTGATCATAAAGCCAAAATTAAATGGTAGCTTGTGTGGTTTGGTAACATTTATGTAATCAAACCTGATATTACTGAGCACACAGAAGCAGGCGGTTTACAGCCATGCCAGAATGTAGGGCTGTAAAGCATCTTTATCTCTCCAAACTGAAACAAACATGTCAGTGTTTTCAGAAACAGTAGATTTTTAAAATGGAGATTTAAAATGTGCTCCCTGAAAAGCTTTTTCCAAAAGCTCCATGTTCAGTGACCTAAAGCAGCGCTGTCCTGCAGATGGGAAGCTAAAACACAGAGAAAGTTTGCTTTTAAAGGAATGTTTATCCGTGAGGACAAGCAGGTCTGTGCGCTTCAGCACGCTGAGCCTTTCTGTCCTGAACGTGTTTCTCTGGATCTTCACTTATGACAGCTGTGCTGCTGTGACTGGTCAGCGCAGTTTCACACGTCTAACAGGAAACGATCTTTTAAATGATGTTCTAATGAAGTGTTCTCATATTTCTGACTGAAGAACCCATCCTAAAGTCTGTTTTCCCTCTTTTATTTAACTGACATAAACGAAGAGTGCAAGTCAACTAATCGGGAACAAGATTTATTGCCAACTATTTTTTATTGCGGACTTTATTGATATTGATATCGGTGCATGACGTCACTGTTTGTCACATACAGGCTGCTAAAAATTTCAGCTCCAGAGCTTAAAACACTTCCCGTATCCCTGAATGAGCAACACTGACTGATCCTAACTGAAAACTGAAGCTGTCTCTCCTCGTCTCTCTAAAAGGCTCCAAGGACTGGCGACGACACTTACTCAGCTCTGAACCCCACCACCATGTCCTCCGACTATGACACTCTGACTGTAAGTTTGGTGTGTTTGAACATTATTGTGGTTATTGGTGTGTTTAGATTTATGATTATTTTTAATATTCTTTTAATTTAAAGCATTTTAGAGACTCTCCCAGTGGCACGTACTCGGCTCTGAACCCCAACACCATGTCCTCTGACTACGAAACTCTCACAGTAAGTCTGGTGTGTTCTGAACATTATTGTGGTTATTGGTGTGTTTAGTTTTATAATAATTTCACAGCACGTTACACGTCAGGACTCAATATAGGGTGAAGCCTTAAATATACACTCCAGCAGCAAATAACTGAATGACACATGACATCATTCCAGTGTTCAACAGTGCAGCACGACGTATAGAGCAGTGTATAATATCCATAACTCCCTGAAGTAGACAGTGTTCTAAACCCTGGAGAAATGGGCACCATGCATAGATGAAGGAAATCACAGTAGTGTTGGAGATTTTCTCTGCCTTGATCTAGAACAGCAGGAGAGAACATTTTTAAGCACACAGGAACCTGTACTGTACGGGTTTGAGCCTGTGGAGCACAGTTCATAGGGTTCACCTGGGTGGCCTATCGAGTGAGGAAGGGTCGGATCCTCCAGATGTTGTACAGGAGAAACCTACATGACGATGAGATTTGTGATGTTAGTGGAGAACGATAACTGGCCATCCACAGTCACACCAAGACTTCTTGCCTTTACAAATGGAACAGTCAGAGAGTTCTCGAATGAGATGCTAAGATCATGATTAGGACCACAGTAAGCTCAGTCTTGCTAGGATTGAGCTTCAGGTGCTAAGCTGCCATACATGAAGAGATGGCCGACAGACATGCTGAGATGCAACTGGAAATCATGAACTCAGAAAGTGAGAAAGACAGCATTAGTTGAGTGTCATCAGCATAGATGTGATCAGAGAAGCCATTAAAGGATATTACATCACCAAGAGAACTAATGTAAAGAGAAAAGAGAAGTGGACCCAGCACAGAGCCTTGTGGGACACCAGTGGAGAGCCTGCATGGAGAGGATGTGGACTCTGTCCATGTTACTTGGTAAGAGCGACCTTCCAGAGAGGACTTGAACCACTTCCATGCAAAGTCAGTGATTCCAAGGTTTGTAAGGAAGTCCAGAAAGATCATATGGTTGACTGTCAAAAGCTGAGAGATCAAGAAGAATCAGAAGAGATTACTGTTTGGCTGATCTTGCTGACTGGAGCTTCGCAATCACTGCTAGAAGGGCATTTCCTGTTGAGTGCACAGGTGTGAAGCCAGATTAGATTAGTGGTGTGTTGTAGGTGAGAGAAGAGATGGGTTTTGAGCTTTGCTTTTGTGGCCCTTTGCAGTGTATGAGGTAGCCTACTACGCCACCTGAGGAATTTCACCCCAGGAAATATTTAGTGTTACTCGAAACATCACACAGGTTCATTTGGAATCATTCAATAAGAAACCCTTAGAGAAATTCAGAGACGTGGACTGAGTAGGATTTTCAACATTTAATAAACATGTAATAAACCTTGCACTTTGATTCAAGATAAAAATTGCAACTTTATTAATACATCAATTAAAATCTAAATATGCATGTGGGCGCACATAAAAAAAGGTAAAGGGCATGTAAATGTTCAATTTAAACAAAACAAAATTTTAAAAAAAGGAAACAGAAAAGAAGTCGGGTATACTGGCTGCACCCCTTTTTTCCTCCAACAAGGAGATAATACCCCCAGGTTGTTGAATCTGGCACTGCTTCAACCCTTCTCATGCCTACCTCTAGGAACCTGAAATCACACACAAGCACACAACCACACAAGTACCAGGCTTTAAGAGAAAAGAGCACGTGACCAACACATTAACATTACCACAGCACGCAAAGTGTGAAAAGAGGTGTGCCCAAGAAGAGAGGAAGCCTTCCGAAGGTAACCGACTGCGGAACTGCCGCAGACACAGGTACGCTCTAAAAAGGAACAAGAGACAGCTGTTAACATCACAGCACTATAAAACAACCTGGGCTATAAACAACCCTCGAAACTGCAGCCAATATACCGAAAAGTAAAAAAAAGAGAAAAAAACACAAGACAACCTATTACAATAAACCAAAGACACAACAAATCCAACAATAATTCAGTTGGTCCACTAAAAGTGGATCAACAGAAATTTTTTTTAAAAAAAACACAATTTTATTTACTAAAAAAAAAAAATCAATTTGATTCTACACACGACCACAAAGTAAAAAAACAAAAAAGAAAACAACAAAATTGGATCATAGGCAAAACAGCAGTGGCGCCACTCCAAGGCCCCTTAATTTAGGTCTCTAGAAGCCACCTAGATTCAACTTGGGCGACATCCACACCAGAACCTAATCAAAATTAGTCAATTAAAACAATTAGTAAAATGCTAAGGTAAATCACTTTCAACACTACTAATAAAGAAATGAATAACTACTCAACACGTACCTTCAGATAAAAGTTACCATTCATACAGGTGTATGTTTACCTAAATCAGTATAGGGCAGTGAGGGCTTCACCAGGACCTAATTAAACAATACCATACTAAACACACTACATATATACGTATATTGTGCAAAATATTAATTACAGCGTGACTTAAAACACCACGAAATGACCAATTACAAACCCACCTGTATTCCGGTACGCCAACGCTCAAACACCCGTATTCTGGCATGCAGACTCAAACCCACCGGTATTCTGGCACGCCCAATTCCGCACACCTATATAAAAAACGCAGCGATCCATAACTAAATTATCCACAGATATATAAAATTAGCGTGCTGTCGCCCCCAACCATACCTTCAGGAATGTATTCGTCTTCCCAAAACACTCTATGCTGGTGCTCATACAGCCCGTGGCTGCAATGAGAGAGAGAGAGAAGAGGAGGGGTACAGAGCGTACCCGTAGCCTAGCAACCCTCCAAGCGACACCTCCCAGCAGCAAAGCCCCACAGCACAGACACAACAACTATGAGAAACCCAGGCTTGACGTGCACTGCCTTACCTTTATACTAGTGGAAATAATGCGTTTCACCTGAGAAGCAAAATACCGGAAGTCACAGCAGCACCTCAACTACGGTGGCCGTCTACGCCCATACGGTACTTCCAGCCAGCAAACTCTACTGGTTACACTTTGAATATATAAAGAGCATTCAACTGCTGGACTTGTGGAGGAAGAGAGTTCCAGAGACGAGGAGCAGAACTGGGGAACATTGGAAGCTGTGAAGTTTGGATGGAGGAATGTTCAGTAAATCAGCTGAAGGAGAGCAGAGAGAACAGCTGGGTTTACAGTGAAGGAGAAGATCAGACAGTAAGAAGGAGGGAGGCTGGTCAGAGCTTTGAAGTGAATGCGCTGCTTTACAGGAAGCCAGTGGAGATGATGGAGAACAGCTGTAATGTGGTTATGAGAGCGAGGATGAGTGAAAGACGAGAGTTCCTGTGAAGGGAAGAAGAGCTGATTCTGCAGGTAGAGAGTTACAGTAGTCTAAACCACTGAAGGTGAAATCGTGTAGAAAAGAGATTAGAATTTTATTACAGACTGAAGATCAGATTTGACTGAAATGCCCGTCACTGATTCTGACAGTCAGCCTGCAGGGGGCGTTCAGTTCTGTGAGCTTGTGTTTTTACCCTCAGCCTGTTAGAGACTCTCCCAGTGACACGTACTCAGCCCTGAACCCTGAAACCAGGACGTCTGATTACGACGCTCTGACTAAGTCTGCACTCTGTGTGTTCCTTCATTCTCTGGTTGAGCTTCATAAAGGTCCCTAAGATCTCCTGTTTTCCAGGTTGTCCGTCCACACCCAGCGATGAGAAGAGCTCCAGAGAACGAGAACTAACAGCTGTTCATTTACTCTTCATTCACCACTGCAGCTTCAGCTCTATGGACAGAACATTAAAGAGGCGTACGAAGGATTTCTGAGGATTAAAGAGCTTCTAGAGCTCAAAACACATCAGATGATCTCCTAAAGTCAGAGAGATTCTCTCAAATCAGTCAGAGGAGCTTCTGTTTATGAAGGGTCTTTATTCACTGTAGTGCTGTTATACACCATGATGATCCAAACACGGACCAGAACCAGGCGGTTCTGATCGCTCAGTGTGAACAGAGTTGAGATGATTTGGATCCAGTTTGAGTAAAAATGTCACTGTGTAAATCAGATTTATTAATGTAGAGTTTGTATATTTTCAGTTGCTTCTCTGTAGTTTTCCTCTTGTTCTCATTGTTTAGGTTAGTAGATCCTCTTAAACTCTTTTCTAGCTGTGCTGTCGTTGTTCTGAATGTGCTGCTAAAACACCGATAATAAAGTTTTGAAGCAGCTTCTGTTTCCTGTTTAATGAACAGCTGAGAGATTCTTCAGTCTCCCCATTTAGCCCCGCCTCCTCATCAGTCTCCCCGTGTAGCCCCGCCTCTTCATCATTCTCCCCTGTAGCCCCGCCTCCATTAGTCTCCCCGTGTAGCCCCGCCTCCTCATCCGTCTCCCCATCAGCTGCGTGTCTCCGTCGCGCGCTCTGTGCTGTGGACTCTCAGTGAGGAGTTAGCTTAGCAGCTAAAACACACAGCTCTACAGAAAAGTGGCTTTAGGACTCGAACACAGAAAAACCCCAACAAAAGCCACTAATGTTGATCAGAAGTTCAGCCCCCGGCTCAGCAGGACATCTGGGTGAGTTTATTTCACTGTTTCTCCTCAGAAAACCACCTCCTCTGTTTCAGCGCTCAGCAGCTCATCACGCTAATCCTCGTTAGCTTTCCTGGCAGGACGGCTCAGTGTAAAGCGGGTTTAACTCGGCTAAACGCTAATATAACAAGCTAAACCCACACGGTACTGACCCGTTTCACTGGGTTAAGGCCGGTTCCACTGAAAGCTGTGGAGGAAAATGTTCTGTTCTCCTTGTTGGACTCTGAGCAGGTTGGAGCTGCCAGGACAGCAGACGGCGCTAACATGGAGAACGTTCCAGAGATATGGAAGCTGCTCATATTCAGGGAGTCTTGGTAAAGCAGGTAGACGCTGGAACAAACAGCGCACCTTAAACTCTTTGTAGGAGTTTATTTTATTAATATAAACTCAGTTATGACAGGGGAACGAGTGCACATTGAACAGGGAACCCAGCTGCTAGAACCTGATAAAGAAAGCAAGGTTCTAGATTAATCACACTGAGAATATGGGAAAGAAATGAGGATCTGTTGTTGTTCTAAGATAACTGTAAAATAAAGGAAATAAAGGTGGAGAGTTTGTTTAACTTCCTGTAAGAGAACATTAAGGTGGGTGTTGCTGTGAGTTTCTGAGGGATGGAAACCTAAAGAACCCCTGGAGATGTTGTCTGGGCCGGCTGCTCTCCGTGGGTTTATTCTCTTCGAGGTCCTGCACGTCCACTGATGTCCCAGTGAGTGGTGTGTTCTGTGTGTTCTGTGTGGCCATAATGTCTCTCAGCCAGGGTTGAGGCTGAGCACAGAGCTCATTCAGCTCATCAGGTAGTGTAGTGTGGCTGGTTGTGGCCGCCCTGCTCGTCTGTTGGCAGTTGATGTGCTGCAGTCCACAGGTGCCGGGTGTCTGCGGTGGTGTAGTCGTCCTACACATCTATAGTACTTCATAATGATCAGTGATCAGTCTAGTTCTCATTTATTTACTGAAATGGTCTGAAATGCCCCCATCTAAAGTTATTTACATTTACATTTACAGCATTTAGCAGACGCTCTTATCCAGAGCGACTTACAAGAAGTGCTTTGTTAATCTAGAGAAAGTATCATTGCTAGTTACCAATAGCTTAGAGAAAAAGACTGTCCTGAGCTCAGATACTGCTAGAAACAAATATGTCACTGCAGACACCAAGAGAAAAAGAACCAGAGTTGAACGCAGAACTCTGTGCCATTCAATGCAATACAATAACAATAAGATACAATAAATAAAATAAGTGCAGCTTATAGTTCAATGCTCATTCAAGTGCTGTGTAAAAAGATGAGTCTTCAGTCTGCGTTTGAAGACAGCAAGAGACTCTGCTGTTCGGACAGCCAGTGGGAGTTCATTCCACCACCTGGGTGCCAGTACAGAGAACATTCTCCACACTTGTCTTCCATGCACCTTGAAGGATGGCGGGTCAAGCCGAGCTGTACTCGAAGCTCGGAGGACTCGTGGTACAGTTCGAGATTTTACCATTGCCATCAAGTAGGTAGGGGCTGGTCCATTTTTGGCTTTGTAGGCCAGCGTTAGGGTTTTAAATCTGATGCGCACAGCTACAGGAAGCCAGTGAAGGGAGCGCAGCAATGGGGTGACGTGGCTGAACTTGGGCAGATTGAAGACGAGTCGTGCTGCCGCATTCTGGATGAGTTGCAGAGGCTTGATGGTCTGCATGGGAAGACCAGCCAAGAGCGAGTTGCATTAGTCAAGCCTTGAGATGACCAGAGACTGCACTAGCACCTGGGTGGCCTCTCGGGTGAGGAAGGGTCGGATCCTCCGGACGTTGTACAGTAGATACCTGCATGACCGAGTCAGGTTCGCGATGTGAGTCGAGAACGATAACTGGCCATCCAGGGTCACACCAAGACTTCTTGCCTCTGCAGATGGAACAATCCGGGAGTTCTCGAATTGCTTTAACTTTAGCTTTAACTCTCAACACTTCCACTATTTATTGTGTAAAACCCAATAAGTTTGACAGCCGATCAGCTCATAATGTAAGAATGATGATGGATGTTTTTAAAGTCCTGCAGACTCTCAGCTCTTCAGGTTGACCTTAAAATAAAAATGACATCATTTTCTGCTAAATGGTGAGTGCAGCCGCTCTGTGTGTGTGAAGGGTCGGTCATGTGACTGAGAGGTTAACTTTTAATAGTTCTAGACGCTGATGGTGTCAGATAAGCTCATCTCTCTCTAATGCTGGTCTTCTGAGCTTCTGTTCCATCACCAGCTCTGCATCTCTCATATTTATATCCTCACATACCGGAGTGGAAATGATTTCACTGAGGGGATTTTATCACATCAACAGCACGTCCTGAAATGACTGTTTCTGCTGCATTTATACACTTAAATATGCCTTAAAATGAACTTTAATCAGAGATTTTATAATAAACTAAATATTTTAATTCCTGTATTGAACATAAGGGGTCACTATAGAAGCTTTTTCTGTTTAAAACTGAAAGAACAAAACCCTCAAAATTGCCAACAAAAGTACTTTTGAGTTATTTTTGCAAATTAATCTCCATCCCGTCAACATTTTATTACAGACTCGGGTTTTTATTTCTCAGGGGAACCTGAAACTAAGTCAGAGAAACTTACAGCGAAACAGCTAACTCATGAGTGAGCTCCACTATATGGCCAAAAGTATGCAGACACCTGACCATCACACCTGTATGGGCTTGTTGGACATCCCATTCTAAAACCGTGGGCTTTTAAATGGAGTTTCCCCCCTTTGCAGCTCTAACTGCCTCCACTCTTCTGGGAAGCTTCTAGTAGATTTTGGAGTGTCTGGGAATTTGTGTCCATTCATTCAAAAGAGCATCTGTGAGGTCAGACACATGTGATGATTCATGTGTTTACATTCCAGACTGCATTTGGGATCAACATCAGCACAAGAACTGGGCGTCGGACGTTTAATGATATGGGTTTCCGTGGCTGAGCAGCTGCACATAAGCCTAAGATCACTATGTGCCACGCCAAGTGTCTGCTGGACAGGTGTGAATGATGTGGAGGAGCTCCAGTGGCCTGCACAGAGCCCTGACCTCAACCCCACTGAACACCTTTGGGATGAAGTGGGCAGGAGATTGTGGTCCATGCCCTCTCGTCCAACATCGTTACCATGGAGACTGAGTGGGGAGAGGCTGCTGCCGTGTAATTTCCTATTGGCTGAACAGACTGTAGGCTGAACTTCAGGTTCAACAAACACTTTACTACACACGGCTTCCCTAAACACAGTGACCTGGATTTTACACACCTGAGCTGGAACGCTGTTCTGTCCTGAGTTTTACCACCAGAACGGGGTTCCAGTGCATTCCAGGCTCGTTTCACCCCCTCATATACAGTCAGGTGCAAAAGTGTCTGAGCCGCTGGTCAAATTCCTCTTTATTTTGATTTTCTAAGTAATATTAATATTAATCTAGCACTTTTCATGCAAGTGGCAGCTCACAGTGCTTTATAGACAGATGATGAAGGTTAACAGTTATAGACCAAATTGAGTATTAGTTTAATTTAATGTAAAACAATGACTGATCACGTTAAAGAGATAAATACCAAAGAGTCGTTGAATTTGAATTAAAGTGAATATAAATGAACACGTCCTCTACAGACACACTTCTGCACATTTTACCGCACAATTACTGTTTATTTACTGAATAACATGTTAGAAAATGTTTCATGCTAAATATGATACTTTTAATGTTTAGATTTTTTCCAATGTGTTAATTTCTGTAAATAAATATAATTTGTGCACTGACATTAACAAAGTCTCTATATTTGAGGTTGTTCTCTGTAGAGGTTGTCAGATGGTGACGTCATTCAGACTTTTGTATTAGACTGCAGTGTTTCCCACACAGAGACTCTACTTACTCACCCAGAGTCACTGCCTCATTACCCACAAACACCCACCCCGGACTGTGGGCACTGATCTCAGCACTAAAGTGTATTTTAAACTGTGAGAAACTCTGGACTGTATTAGTTTTTACCTTAATGCCCAGTGAGAGAGCAGCGTTTATGATGGCCATCAAACAGGCGAAGGTGTTTGAAGTTGCATATCAGGACCCAGGAGACTCCAAACCTGCTAGAACATCATGAACCTTTCTGGAGATAAAAGGACAGAAATAGAGCCGTTTAGAAGAGGAGCTTCATCTCATATCACTGCTATCATAACTGACCCTTTCCTCTCTGAAGTGGCAGCGTTCTGGACTTTAATGTATGGCAGTGGGTTCTGATGTGATGTAATGAGATGATCCTCACAGAGAATCACAGAAATAAAATGATCTCACTCAGACGTCTTTCTGAGGGAGTCGAGTGGAAGAGGAAGTGACTCTGAGCTGAAAGGGGAGGAGCGACGACAGACCACACAGTGCAGATCACGTCTTCAGTCTCTCTGCTGACTTTCTCTCTGCTGAGATCAGAGCAGTTCATAAGTGTAGGAGAGTCAGAGTGAGGAGCTTCTGGACCTTCTGGACCTTCAGGTATCTGCTGGGTCTGAAGAGCGATGCTGCCATGTTTTCCCAGAGCTCAGTAAATATTCCAGCAGCGCTGATCCTCATTTTACTGGCAGGTAAACTTTCCATTTATTTCCATTTCTGCTCTTAATGTGTTTGTGCTCCACAGCGTTGATCTACATCTGCGTCAGATTAACATGTAGAGACTAAAAACCCTTCAACATTTAACAGTTTCAGTGTTTTTCAGAACATTTTAATACATTTGACGCGATTCAGTCTCAGGAAGTGGCTTTAGAACGAACAGCAGAGCTGCAGGAGCTAAAGATTAATAACTGATACCGTTTTATAATCTCTTACACTTCCAGAACATTCAGACTAACTGCAGCTTTAAGCTGAAGATCTTCATCAGAGCTTATTTGTGTGATTAACTCTGTTAAAGCTTTAAAGCTGTTTTAAACTGAGGTCGGCTCTTCTGTGGTCGTGAGGTCTCCACCATCTTCACACGTCTTTGAGCAGCTCTTGGTTCTGTTAGCAGGGCAGAGCAAGTCAATAGAAACTGTATTGAAGTATGATAGTGTGATTGGACATGGATGGAATTATGGATACAGAGTTAAAATCTTAATGGCGTTGAGGATGGAATGAGCTGCAACGTCCGCTGTGAAGTTTTAAGCAGCTATGATCTGTTTATTTTATTGCTCAGTTTGAGTTTCATTGTTCTGAGTTAAACTCTTTCTTTGTTAAAATTGGACGTTTGAAGCCAAAAATATGCTGCAGTCAAATTTACAGTATCAACGTTTAGACACCCTGAAGTTTAGAAAAGTAAAATAGTCGATGTGTTCACAGAGAAAATGTTTTGATTTTTAGAAACATTTTAATTTTTTTGGCTTACACCAAAACAAATTATGCACTTTTATTTTACAGTGATGAAATTGGTTGCATGTGTTTATTTTAAAAATTATTTTAAAAGTACCAGTATTTGTTTTTGGTAATACTGGAGTAAAGCACTGATCTTCCAAAATGACATTTAAGCACAGCAATAAAGAGCAGATCATGAGATATCAGCTACACCTGCAGACGGTCTGAGAGGCTCATCTACATAAATAAACCCACATCCACACAGTGTTGCTTCACACTAACACATTAGTAATAAATGGGCATTTGGTGTGTGATTACCGTGTGTGTGTTTGTGTGTGTAGTCCTGCAGGCAAAGGTGGATCGTGAGACTGTAGGACAGAAAGTGGTGAAACTGACCTGTAGCCCCCCCTGCTGGCCCAGTGGAAACTGTTACTATGACTGGAACAGGAATGGTCAGTATGTAGGATGTTTTTATAGCGCCTCACTCTGGTTGGACTCCACCAGACCATCTGATCACGACAGCTACACCTGTGAGGTGAAGAACAGCCTCCCTCAGCAAAACTGTAAGTGTCTGTCAGTCTGTCTCTCAGCATCAAACCACTGAAGAGAAGTACAAGAAGAAATTTGGAACCAATAAATAACCTGCATTTCACAGTCGTTTGAGATTTTACAAACCAAAGATCAACACAGATTTCATAAGAACAATTTTACAACCCAATTCCAGTGAAGTTGGGACGTTGTGTAGAACATAAATAAAAACAGAATACGATGATTTGCAAATCCTTTTCAACCTATATTCAACTGAATCCACTACAAAGACGAGATATTTAATGTTCAAACGGATAAACTTTATTGTTTTTTTCAAATATTCACTCATTTTGAATTTGATGCCTGCAACACGTTCCAGAGAAGTTGGGACAGGGGCGTGTTTCCCACTGTGTTACATCACCTTTCCTTTTAACAACACTTAATAAGCGTTTGGGAACTGAGGACACTGATTGTTGAAGCTTTGTAGGTGGAATTCTTTCCCCATTCTTGCTTGATGTACAGCTTCAGCTGCTCAGCAGTCCGGGGTCTCCGCTGTCGTATTCTGAGCTTCATAATGCGCCACACATTTTCAATGGGAGACCGGTCTGGACTGCAGGCAGGCCAGTCTAGTACCCGCACTCTTTTACTACGAAGCCACGCTGTTGTAACACGTGCAGAATGTGGCTTGGCATCGTCTTGCTGAAATAAGCAGGATGTCCCTGAAAAAGACGCTGCTTGGATGGCAGCAGATGTTGCTCCAAAACCTGTATGTACCTTTCAGCATTAATGGTGCCTTCACAGATGTGCCAGTTACCCCTGCCATGGGCACTAACACCCCCCCACACCATCAGAGATGCTGGCTTTTGAACTGTGCACTGAAAACAATCCGGACAGTCCTTTTCCTCTTTGGCCCGGAGGACACAACGTCCATGATTTCCAGAAACAGTGTGAAATGTGGACGCGTCAGACCACAGGACACTTTTCCACTCTGCGTCAGTCCGTCTCAGATGAGCTCAGCCCAGAGAAGCCGGCGGCGTTTCTGGGTGGTTTTGATATGTGGCTTCGCTTTGCATGGCAGAGTTTTAACTTGCACTTGTAGATGGAGCGACGAACTGAGTTCACTGACAGTGGTTTTCCGAAGTGTTCCTGATCCCATGTGGGAATATCCGTTACAGAATGATGTTCAAAGCAGTGTTGTAAACATGTCAGCAGCATTCTCCCAAGCCATTAGTGTCTTTTCCTTGAATGCCTGCAGTTGAAAGTTCCAGGTTGACAACGTCAATACAAGAAAGAATCCATTTTCTCCGGCTCAGGGAATGTGGGGGTTGCCAATGCAAAGCCAGTAATTTTTTGGCTGCAGTTGTGCCAGCCATCCAGACATTCTTTTCTGTTCAAATTATAACAGGAGTCCTCATTCAGAAGAAAAAGCTGAGGTGACATTGGGATTGTGGTCCCCAAAATTTCTGACAATGTAGAAGAGACTTTAGTCCAAAATTTGTGCACCTTGGGGCACTCCCAGAACATGTGCAAAAAGGTACCATATGCACCATAAGAACAAAATGTACACAAAGGAGAAGGGATAAGGTGCATAAAATAACGCTTACAAGGTGTCAAATAGTATTTAAACACAAAATGATAATGGATTAACTGATGATTTGGATTTTTTGAGGAAGAGATAATATTGTTCCAGACTGTTTGCCAATCAATTTGATCATCAGAAAGTTTGAGTTCTTTTTCCCAGATTGTCTGAATTCCTAATGGTTTGTATGTGGTTTGGAGTAGTGTAATATAGATGGCTGAGACCAAGCCTCGTGTTCCCATATTGCCATAGAAAAAATTATGTAAAGGGTGAGGAGACAAAGGAGAATTCCAAGGAACCCTGTATGTTTTCATGGCGCGCAGGCGTAAATAAAGAAAGAAAGAAAGAAAAACCAGGTAAATTGTAAAAAGGTTGTAAGTCCTGGAATGTCTGGAGACCAGCCTCACCAATGACATTGCCCAGAGTGTTAATTCCATTTTGTTGCCATGCAGGGAAAGAAAAAGTTTTATTGGCGGTAAGGAGTTTATAATTATGAAAAATCGGGGAGTCTTTGTGCCACTTGGAGGTGACATTTGCTATTTTTTCTACATCTCTCCACACGGAAAGTAAGTTGCTAATGACTGGTCCATATTTCAATGTACAGTTCTTGAGTGAAATATTAGAGTAAATGAAATCTTGTAGTCTATGGGGAGCGACTATACATTCTTCTACAAGGCGCCATGAAGTCTTTACGTCAGGGTTAAGCCACACCGTGAAAGCTCTGAGGACAAAGGAATAGTAGTATAACTTAAAATTTGGAATTGAGAGGCCACCATCAGTTTTGCAAAGTTGTAGTTTGAGATATTTGTATCTAGGTCTTTTACCTCTCCACAAATAAAACGAAACAGTAGAATTAAGTTTCTTCCAAAAATTAGTTGGGGGGGGTAAAGGAATCATAGAGGCAGTGAAATTAAGTCTGGGAAGAATATTCATTTTAATTACAGAAATACGTGTTTGAAATGTGTCCGTCATCTTATTCGATTTTTTTAGATCATTACTAACCTGTTCCAATATATGATTGTAATTGAATTGTACGGTCTTATTGAGAGATGGGTAAATTTCTATACCAAGGTATTTGAAATGTTCCACCACAGGGATTGGTGATTGAATATTAAGCTTCCTCATGGGTTCATTCAGAGGGAGCAAAGCAGACTTGGTCTTATTTACTTTGTAGCCAGAATGACTGCCAAATATATCCAAGATAGTTAATAAATGAGGGAGAGTTTGAGGGACATTTAACAAAAAGCAAAATATCATCTGCATACAGAGAGATGTAATGCTGGGTATTAAGGATTCCAACAGGAGAGTAGGTGCTGGAGAGGCGAATTGCCTGTGCAAGTGGTTCAAGGGAGAGGGCAAAAAAAACGGGGAGAGGGGACAACCCTGCCTAGAGCCTCGTAATATTGGAAAAAATGATGAAAATTTTGCACCAGTTGTAACAGTGGCAGAAGGGTTGGAGTACAGAATTTTGATCATGTTTATGAAGTTGTGACCAAGACCCATTATTTCAAGTACACTCCATAGAAAATTCCAATCCAAACGATCAAATGCTTTCTCTGCATCGAGTGAGAGAATAGCACATAGTGTTGCTGAGTTGGGAGTATGATCCAGCATGTGTAGCAATCACCGTACATTATCTGAAGAGAAACGAGATTTAATGAATCCTGTTTGGTCACAATGTATTAATTTAGACATATAGGCTTCCAGTCTGCCAGCTAATATTTTCACAAAAAGTTTAACGTCAGCCCCAATTAGTGATAGAGGACAATAACTAGTAGGTAAAGTCAGATCTTTTCCAGGTTTAAGGAGAAGAGAAATCACAGCTATATTTGCAACCCTATGAAAAGAACCCAATTCAATTGACTTATTAAACATGTCTAATAGAAATGAACCAATTTGTGGGAAAAGGGTTAGGTAAAATTCTGGGGGGATCCCGTCAAGTCCAGGCACTTTTGATTTTTTTCATTGCTTGTAATGAAGTTTTTATTTCGTCCAATGTAAGTGGTTGACCTAGGGTTTCTGCTTCTTCTGTGGATAAAGAGGGCAAATTTAAATCCCTAAGAAATAATGTGTGATCATCGTGATATGGGTCAGGTTGGGAATGGTATAGTTCTTTATAAAACTGTTGGAAGATAAGATTAATTTTGGAAGAATCTGTGATTGTCACCCTGTGGAGATTGTAAAGTATGGATGTCCGAAAAACTTTCAATACTACGTAGTTTAAGAGCAAGTAAATGGCTTGGTCGGCTACTGTGAAAATAATAATACTGTTTTGTTCTATGAATTAAAAATTCAGAGTGTCGTTTAAGAATTGAATTAAGCTCTTTTTTTAGCCAGTTCTAATTCAGTTGCAACTGATTTATCAAAATTATGTTGTAAAGAGTGAGAGAGGGTAGATATTTTATATTCAAGGTGATTAATTTTAGACAATTTTGTTTTATTTAGGTGAGAAGCAAAAAGCAAAAGTAGAATAGCCCCTAATAAAGCCCTTAATTGCTCCCCATAGAAATTGATCATTTTGAAAAGAACCATAGTTAAAATCTGTAAATTCCTTGAACGAGGCACAAAAATCAGATATAAATTTCGTGTTGTGCAATAATGTAGTGTTAAAACGCCATTTGGTTGCGCGCTGTGACAATTTGAAAAATGTTATCTTTGCAATGTTAGGATGGTGATCCGACAATGAGAACGGACAAATATTCTGGAGAATGATTTATGTCTGGCAGAGAAATAAGTATATTCTCTGGAGAATGGATTTAGGGTGCGCCATACATCGATCAAAGTGTGCGTTCGCGCGATCAAACGAGTTATTTGGAACGGCATTCATATCTGCACCAATGAGTAACGGAGAATCAAATTTAGAGAGATATTTAGATAGAGCAAAAACTCAGAGTCAAACACAGCTGGAGCATAAACTGAAACAAAAGTGAGTTTTTTACCACCAATAATCACCGTAATGTGAGAAACTCGACCAGATACGTCAGCACCTGTGTGAAGGATTGATATATTAAATTTCCTATGTAAGATAATTAATGTGCCGTTATGTTTTTTCTTAGCAGAGGAATGTGCTGCTACCTTAAAATATTTATTTTACATTCTAGCCACGGTGTGTAAAAGATGGGATTCTTGTAGTAGAGCGATATCTATTCTATTCCTCCGCAAAATCTCTAGGCAGGAGACTCTCTTTGAAGGCGAATTCATGCCCCGTACATTCCAGGACAACTGTTACTACAGACATAAGTGATCATAAAAACTAGGATGGACAAGATGAAATAAACTAGGAAAAATAGAAAATATAACTGTAATGCTTGGCAGATTACTAGTAAATAAATGAGATACTGTCTTAAACACCAAAAGGAACTGGCCGGAGAACAAACGACCCTGCGTGCCATAAAACCATAAATCCTATATTAGAACAGTTTTTAACAAACCCCTCTGGAACGGGGAGATCCCAAGGGAGAACTTTTTTCTCCCCGCCTCCAGACCCAACATATAGATGAGCCATGACACGTTAGCCAGCTTAAGCCCGGCAGCGAGAAGTCGCACCGCACCCCTGACATTACAGAAATATCATCCTTATATTGAATATCAAAACGTACAATGGGAAATAATAAAATAAATAAATAAAAAACAGGGGCTCTCCCCAAGAATCAAACTTATAAAATTTTGAAACCAAAGAAGGTAGATATAACAGAGGTGGCGAACACGTGATGTCGGAAAACTTAGGAGTTACAAAGGGCTGACGGTGTTCCTAGACAGAAACTGCAGCCGCTCCTCTGCTTCTTGGGGCGAAGAAAAAATGTGCACAGTACCTGAGATGGTGACTTTCAGCTGAGCTGGATAAAGCAAAAAGCTTTCAATACCCTCTGCTTGGAGAGACTTCTGAAGTGGAAAAATAGCCATTCTTCTCTTAGAAGTGAAGGAGCTATAATCAACGAAGAATCGAAGATTAGCACCTGAATGGGAGATGGGACCGCTGACCCTGCTTGCCTTCAGGAGACGCTGCCTGTCCTGGTACCGCAGGAGTTTGAAGATGAAGACGCGCGGGGAGTTGCGTGAGTCATTCTGACTTCTATAGACGCGGTGAGCTCTTTCCACTTCCATCTCGGCGGTGACCAGTGCTGGAAACCACTCTTTGATAGCCTTTTGAATAAAGCCAGTGGGGTCGCTACCTTCGGTTCCCTCAGGGAGACCCACCAGGCGAACGTTGGCGGGAGCGGTCCTCTAGGTCAGCCAGCTTCCTCTCCATGGCCTCGAGAAGTGAAGTATGTTCATTCAGCAAACTTTTCTGCTCTCGCTGTTCGCCTAATCGAGTCCACCCTCGATATAAGTGCCAACACTGGTTTCATCTGAGCTGAAAATTCATCCCGAATCATGGAGCGCTGAGCCTTAAAGTTTTCCGCTAGTACCTCAATCTGCGTCTGGAGTAAACTGGCCTGTTTTTCCAACGACTCGGCTAGTAGGTCCGCCATTTTAGTAAATTCGGGTGAGTCACTTTGCCTTTGTTTTTTCTTGATTGGGGAGACAACAGGAGAGGGAATTGGTCTTGATTTTGCGGTAGACATCTCAGCCACCCTGTCACCAGCAAAAGAATTCAAGTATAAATATTAAAACGTCAAAAAAAGAACAGAAAACAGGGAAAGATGCAAGAGCTCTAGCTGCGTTCTGCCATCCCGGGAAATCTGTCACGTGATCCCCCCATCCTCTGGATCTTTTGGTGATATTATGGACTGTAGATGATGAAATCCCTAAATTCCTTGCAGTTGCACATTGAGAAACATTGTTTCTTAAACTGTTGGACTATTTGCTCACACAGTTATTGACAAAGTGGTGAACCTCGCCCGTCCTTGCTTGTGAACGACTGAGCCTTTCAGTTTATACCCAATCATGACTCACCTGTTTCCAATTAACCTGTTCACCTGTGGAATGTTCCAAACAGGTGTTTTTTGAGCATTCCTCAACGTTCCCAGTCTTTTGTTGCCCCTGTCCCAACTTCTTTGGAACGTGTTGCAGGCATCAAATTCAAAATAAGTGAATATTTGCAAAAAACTATAAAGTTTATCTGTTTGAACATTAAATATCTTGTCTTTGTAGTGTATTCAATTGAATTTAGGTTGAAAAGGATTTGCAAATCATCATATTCTGTTTTTATTTGTGTTTTACACAACGTCCCAACTTCATTGGAATTGGGGTTGTAAGTAAGCTTAGAGTACTCTCCACAAATATTAACACCCCTGGTAAAAAGAAAAGAAAAAGAAAAAGGGCTTTCTTTACTACTTTTGATCTTTAATTGAAAATATTTTTTTAATCTTTATTTAAAGTACATTGGTTATAAAAACAATACATTGGTTATAAAAACAAAAAAAACGGATGTGATCATGAAATAAGTTTTCTACAGTTGTTGGCACTCATAGAAATTGCTGAGTGAAATCTAACTGAAGTATTTTTCCTTTTATATTTTAATGCTCACCTGAGCGATTAGGAACACTATGGTCAGTCATGTCTTCCTGTTTCACTACAGAATAAATATGAGATGAAACACAAGCCACATTCCCTCAGTCAACCATCATTGTGAAAAAAAGACCAGAGAAAACAGTGATGACTGGGTTGAAAGGTTGTTGAGATGCACAAATCAGAAAAAGGCTACAAGAAAATAGCTAAACAGTAGAAAATGTCAGGTTCCACTATCAGGGCAGTATTTAAGCTTAAAACAGGTAGAGATGTGAAGATTCTGCTGGAAAGAGGACTCCGGTCTTTACTGACCTCACAAATAGAAGGATTGTTCAAGTGGACAAAGAATCTCAGATCACAGATGGGAAATTGTAGACATTAGTGAGGTCTTTGGGTCAGATCGTACACCTACGATCAGACGCCACCTACAGAGCCACAAGTTTTTTGGAGGGGGTTGCCAGAAGAAAGTCTCAGCTGTCAAGGACCAACAAACTCAAACTCCTAAAGTTTGCCAACAGTTACTGGACCTTTCGTTGGGGCGGTGTTCTGTAGTGAGATGATGCCAAAACAGAGCTTTATGAAAAGAAAGACCAGAGGTGAGTTTGGTGTGGACGCTAAGACGGCCATGCAGAAAAGTCCCTCATCCCCTCAGTGAAGTATGGTGGAGGATCTGTGATACTGTGGAGATGTTTTTCTTCCAAAGGCCTGAAAAGTTTATTTGGATACATATGATCACAGACACCACCAAGAACAAGCAGAAATAAAATCCTGATTGCCTCATCCTGGAAGCTTAAACTGGGCCATAGTTTGGATATTTCAGCAGGATAATGATCCAAAACATGCCTCAAAATGAACACTAAAATGGTTCACTGACCACAGAATTAAAGTTCTGCCAAGGCCACCCCAGACCCCTCACCTCAGCCCCATAGTAAACCTTTAGGATGAGCTGAAGAGGAGAGTCCACAGTGTGGAGCTCTGAATCTGAAGGTTCTGGAGATGTTCCTTAGCGAAGAACAGTCTCTGATCCTTTGCCATGTGTTCTCCAGTTTCATTTAGTGCTATAGAGAGACTCTGACCTGATATCTTTGCAAGGGGAGACATAAATGGAGGGATGCCAACAATCATGGCACAGAAAGATTTGAGAGAAAAGTTGTTTCATGAAAGATGTTTTTTTTTTTTTTTCTTATAATCCTTGTATTTTACATCAAGGTTAGATTTATACTAACTTATTGAATTAAAGATCAAAAGAATCAGCAGTAAAGAATGTTCTTGCAGCCTGTTCTGCTCATGTTTATCAGAGGTGCCACAATTTGCGGAGGCACTGTATATTTATTCCAAATAAAAGTATCATACTATGTACATTTCTGTGCAAAAGTCAGCGGCTGAGGAAATGTCAGATGATCTCTTGATATTTAATTTTTGATATTCATAAAATGCTAATAAAAGGGGGGGGGTGAGGGTAAAAAAGGGAAATAACATAAGGGCAGAAAAAAAAGAAAAACACAGCGCAAATGCCACGGCGATGGTTCACCAACTGCTGCTCCTGAGAAAAGAGAAGAAAGTGTACCTGAGACATACAGCACTTGGAAATACTGCACAAATGACTGTGATGTATGTGTATGTGAGTGTGTGTGTTTGTGAGTGCAGTACAGTGTAAATTTGTCACAAGATGCACTCAATATCGAGGGCAGAAAGCTGCGACAACATCCCCCCAGAGGCCAGAGGAAGGCAGAGAAAGACCAGGGAATCCCGCCCGCCGCGGCCCCCCCAGGAGCAGTGGAGACCCTGGGCCGTATCTCCCAGTGACCCCTGCATGCCCACCCCAGCGGAAGGGAGAGGGGGACTCCGGACAGCACTGCCCCCAGCCATGGAGCGCAGGTCCAGGGGAACCAGAGGAACCAGAGCCGCCCCCAGGATGCCCCTCCCCATCACGAGGCAGCAGCAAAGATCCAGCGCCTCATACGCCCGAGAGCCAACCACCACCCAGCAGGGCCCCATCCCCGCCGAGGGGCCTTGAGCCGCCCCGGAGCCCAACCACCCAGGGGAGCGGGCCAACCGTCACGCCGGAGTACCAGGCCAGGCCCTGAAGCCCCAAGGCGCCCCCCATCTGGGGGGGGAAGTAGCAACCACAGGGGAGCAGCCGGGAGAGGACCGGGGACAACAATCTCCCGACCCAGAACCAGCTGTCCTCACATACACTCAACCTCATATACACATCTACATACCTTCACTCCCTTATATTCCTCCACCCCTATATATACACCTACGCACACATACCTCCACACCTATATACATTCCTACATACATACATACACCCACATATATACATACACATCACCCCAATATGTACAAACACCCACTCATATATACACCCCCCCGTCCCCCTAGATGAGGTGGGGGCGAATGGAAAGGCCAGCCAGTAACAGTTTGTATATGGATGCATACATGGGACGAACGTGCACACGTGCGGGAGGGCGCACACACGGGAGGAACATGCACGACTGCACACGAGTCCGAGGGAGCACGCCAGGGAAGAATGCGCGGGGGCGCACAGACGCCCACACCCACCCAACCATACAATGCCACATGACTGGCACCACCATACAGGCCACCCTCCGCGGCGGGGGCGGCGGGGGCCCGGGCAGCAACCCCAGAACGCCAGGAATGCCCCCGGCCCAGCCCCTGTTCCGGCGTTCAACACCCCGCCCCGGTAGGGAGCAGGAAACGGGTGAGGAATGACCTTCCCACCCTTCCACCTCCAGTGAAGTGTTGAGTGCAGGAGTTGGTGTATATGAATGTGGGGTAGTGTGTGATACTATGGTGTAGTTAAAATTGGGGGGACAGGTGTGTGGGCAAACATGGGCTAAGCACCGGGCCACTGGTCTGCAGTGTCCATCTACACCGTCCCCTCAAAAGCCCTGAATGTCTAAAGTGCAGTAAAAACTGAGGGACAGTCAGTCGTCAGGAGACGAGTGAGGCCATGACAGCGGGTCGACCTCATTGACCCCCCCGGCAACATGCCTGCCCCCAGGATCCTAAATGTATGAGTACTGTGTGTGTTTGTGTGTGTTTGCTTGGGTGGGGGAGTAATGTATGTATGTATGTGTGTGTGTGTGTGTGTGTGTGTGTGTGTGTCTGGGGGTGGAAGGAGGGGGGGGTATGTAGGTCCAGAGGCAATGATCCTCTGGAAGAGGAGAGCCAGCTGACTAGCTGGCTCATGAGGCTCCGCGTTTCACTGTCCCCCCGCTCGAGGCAGGATGAGGTCGGCCCGGGGAGGTCACGGAGACACCCTACGCCGCCACCCCGCCCAAGCCCCCACCTCCCCCACCGCAGAGAGCAGCCCGCCCAGCAACACCAACCACACAGCACCACATGCCCATGCGAACGCGGGCGTCCGCACATCCACACACCCCCCCCCCACCGCACACACCCCCGGACCCACACACAGCCCCCCCCCGCACACACACACCCCCACACATACACACACCCGTCCCACATATACATCTACCCTCATGTGTACCCACACATTCACTTAGACATATATGAACAGCTAGACACATTCATCCTCTATATACACCCACACATCCACCTGCTCTCATATATACACCTACACATAGACCCACACACCTATATACACCTGTACCGAACCATTCCAGTCAAACAACAACAGACATCAACGAGACAGAAGACAAGCTGGCCTGAGTCAGGAACCCATTGCCCCCAGTCCACCCCACACCTCCCCCACTGGACACCGCCCCACCCCCGCCACTCAGGCACCCCAGAACCCCAAGGCACAGACCCGACGCCCCGACGCAAGGTCAACCCGCCTCACCCGGTGGTGCGCCCGCAGCGGCGCAAGCCATCCCCGCACGGGCAGGGACCCAGCATGGGGTCGGGCGGCTCTAAGGCATCGGGCCCCGGGTCCCACCACCAGCCCCGGAGGGGAGGCCAGCTACTCCACCCAGGGCCTGCACCCGCCCTCCACGCATCCCCGGACCTGCACCCGAGGCAAAACGGCGGCGCCCCCCGAGCCCCCACCCATCCACCACCAACCAGGGCAAGCACACAGACACCCCAGGTCAGCCGCTGAGGCCCCCCAGCTTACTCAGGAAGTTACCGACACAAGCAGTCATCCCAGAGTCAATTCCCAGCCACCAACTAGGCCTCCCGGGAGATGAAACCACAGCCAACCACCCCGACTAACTAGTGGAGTTGATCAGTGGGAGCCAAAGAGAGTTAAATTCCTCCAACTGGTTTTTAGAGGAAGCAGACATTCTTTCCAGACTAATGTGATCAAATAATAAATTTTTGTAAAGAGTAATATGTAGATCTTTTTTTTGCTTCCAGTTAATGAGGATGGTTTTCTTGGCGATGCATAGGGCAGTGAGAACTATGTGTGATGTATTTGCATCCATAACCAATTCACTGACGTCTCCTAAGATGCACAGTCTGGGTGAGGTTGGGATGCAACATTTAAGCCACGTGGACAAGTCTGTACATATCCTGTGCCAGAACATCTGAACAGGCCTACAATCCCATAGAGCATGCAAATAGTTATCGGTTACATTGGCTGTACAGTGGGTGCATATGTTTGATTGTGCTAGGCCCATTTGGAACATCCTTTGTCCTGTATAATGTATTCTATGAAGGACTTTGTATTGTATAAGTTGTAAGTTGGGGCTTTTACTTATTTTGAAGATATTTGAACATATTTCTGTCCAAAAGCTTTGATCTTGATTGATAGAGTGATCACGTTCCCATTTGGCTATCGGGAGGGAGATTGAGTCATCAAATTTTAATAATAATTTGTACAGTTTTGATAATAACTTAGGGGTACATAAATTTAAAAATTCAGTTACCCATGTTGATATTTCCAAATTTAGTTGGTTGGGATTAAATCTCTCTTGAATGATGGATTTCAATTGTTGATATTCAAGAAATTTACTGTTGTTTATTCCATATTCTGATATGAGTTCCTGGAATGTGACAAAGTTTCCATCTTTAATAACATGTTCTAAATTTTTTATTCCCTTTTCACGCCATGATGTGAAATTTAGTACTTTCTTATTCTGACAAATGTCTGGATTGTTCCAAATGGGTGTTAGTTTGCATGGAATAAGTGGAGACTGAGTTAGTTTTAGAAATTCCCACCAGGCTGTCAGTGAGCTATTTATACTGAGGCTTTTAAAAGCGTCGTGACGCTTAATATTAGAGCTAATGTAAGGTAAGTCTGAGAGTTTTGTTTTTCTACAGAATGCTTGTTCTAGGTCCAACCATGGACTGTCTAGTAAGTCAGGTTTGATCCATTTTGAAATGTATTGTAATCTATTGGCTAGGAAATAATTATAAAAATTTGGTAGTTCTAAACCACCATTGTTTTTCGGCTTTTGTAGAGTTTTCAGACTTATTCTTGATGGCTTATTTTTCCATAAGAATTGTGAGATGTTTGAATCTAAGGACTTAAACCAAGCAGCAGGGGGTTTATTTGGGATTAGTGAGAATAAATAGTTGATTTTTGGTAAAACCATCATTTTAATGGTAGCGACTCTCCCCATGAGTGATATACAGTGGGTTGCAAAAGTATTCATACCCCTTGAACTTTTCCATATTTTGTCACATTACAACCACAAACATAAATATATTTCACTGGAATTTAATGTGAAACACCAACACAAAGTGGTATACAATTGTGAAGTGGAAAGAAAATTATACATGAATCAAAACATTTTTTACAAATAAAAAACTAATAAGTGCGACGTGCAAAAGTATTCAGCCCCCTTTTCCCTGAGTGCAACCAATTGCATTCAGAAGTTGCCTGATGACTGCTAATGACTCAAAAGGGTCCACCTGTGTGTAATCTAATCTCAGTACAAATACAGCTGCTCCGTGACGGCCTCAGATGTTGGTTAAGAGAATATTGGGGAGCAAACAGCATCATGAAGTCCAAAGAACACACCAGACAGGTTAGGAATATGGTTTTGGAGAAGTTTAAAGCAGGCTTAGGTTATAAAAAGATTTCCCAAGCTTTGAACATCTCACGGAGCACTGTTCAATCCATCATCCGGAAATGGAAAGAGTATGGCACCACAGTAAACCTGCCAAGACAAGGCCGTCCACCTAAACTTACAGGCCGAACAAGGAGATCACTGATCAGAGAGGCAGCCAAGAGGCCCATGGTGACTCTGGATGAAATGCAGAGAGCCACAGCTCAGGTGGGGGAAACTGTCCACAGGACAACAATTAGTCGTGCACTACACAAATGTGGTCTTTATGGAAGAGTGGCAAGGAGAAAGCCATTGTTAAAAGAAAACCATAAGAAGTCCCGTTTGCAGTTTGCCAGAAGCCATGTTGAGGACACAGCAAACATGTGGAAGAAGGTGCTTTGGTCAGACGAGACCAAAATAGAACTTTTTGGCCACAATGCAAAACGCTATGCGTGGCGGAGAAATAACACTGCACATCACTCTGAAAACACCATCCCCACTGTCAAATATGGTGGTGGCAGCATCATGCTCTGGGGGTGCTTCTCTTCAGCAGGGACCGGGAAGTTGGTCAAAGTTGATGGGAAGATGGATGGAGCCAAATACAAGGCAATCTTGGAAGAAAACCTGTTGGAGTCAGCAAAAGATTTGAGACTGGGGCGGAGGTTCACCTTCCAGCAGGACAACGACCCTAAACATAAAGCCAGAGCTACAATGGAGTGGTTTAAAAAAAAGAATATTCATGTGTTAGAATGGCCCAGTCAGAGTCCAGACCTAAACCCAATTGAGAATTTGTGGCAAGATCTCAAAACTGCTGTTCACAAACGCTCTCCATCCAATCTGACTGAGCTTGAGCTGTTTTGCAAGGAGGAATGGGCAAGAATTTCAGTCACTAGATGTGCAAAGCTGGTGGAGACATACCCTAAAAGACTTGCAGCTGTAATTGCAGCAAAAGGTGGCTCCACAAAGTATTGACTCAGGGGGGCTGAATACTTTTGCACGTCGCACTTATTAGTTTTTTATTTGTAAAAAATGTTTTGATTCATGTATAATTTTCTTTCCACTTCACAATTGTATACCACTTTGTGTTGGTGTTTCACATTAAATTCCAGTGAAATATATTTATGTTTGTGGTTGTAATGTGACAAAATATGGAAAAGTTCAAGGGGTATGAATACTTTTGCAACCCACTGTAGGTAAGGCGTTCCAACGTTTGAGATCATCTTCTATTGTTTTCAGTAAAGGGATATGATTTAACTGCACTAAGTCTGAAAGCCTAGCAGAGACATGTATGCCTAAATATCTAATATTACCTGATTGTAGTGGAATGGTGGTCGTGTTCTGGAAACTACAATTTATAGGCAAAACTGTTGATTTTCCCCAGTTGATGGAATAGTCTGATATAGAAGAGAAGCTATCTATTAGTCTAATTGTATTCGGGAGAGAAGCTTGGGAGTTTTCCAGGAAAAGTAATACATCATCTGCATAAAGACTTATCTTGTGGTTTCTAGTTTCTGTGTTAATTCCTTTAATATTGGTATTTTGTCGAATTGTTGCTGCTAATGGCTCAATGAAGATAACGAAAAGTGAGGGTGATAGTGGGCAGCCCTGCCTGGTGCCCCTCTGCAGAGTGAAGCTTTGTGAAGTGATATCGTTTGTCCTAACACGTGCACTAGGAGAGCTATGTAAGGTTTTGATCCAGTTTATGAAGGTTGAACCAAATCCGAATTTGTGTAGGACTGCTAATAAATATTTCCAGTTTACCCACTCAAATGCCTTTTCTGCGTCTAAAGATACAATGGTTGTTTCTAATTTGTTAATTGTGCAGTAATCTATTATGTTTACTAGTCTGCGTGTGTTATTGGCTGATTGTCTACCCTTGATAAAACCTGTCTGGTCAGGATGTACTATAAGTGGAGTGATTTTCTCTAATCTTCTGGCAAGGACTTTGCAAATAATTTTAAGATCTAAGTTTATGAGTGAAATTGGGCGATAGCTAGAAGGCAGTGTAGGGTCTTTGCCTGGTTTAAGAAGTAGGCTAATGTTAGCAGAATTCATGTCTGGGGACAGTACGTTCTCATTTTGAATTTGAGTTACCATTCTGAAAAAGGTTGGTTCTAGCACAGACCAGAATTCTTTGTAGAACTCTACTGGAAATCCATCTGGGCCTGGGGCTTTGTTATTTGGTAGATGCTGCAGGGCTTCATGTAATTCGGATAAAGCAAGTGGTGAATCCAGTGCAACAACTTGTTCATTTTTCAGCTTGGGGAGATTTATATTATTAAGAAATTCTTCAATAGCTGCGTTAGAAGGATTAATCTGTGATGAATATAAGGCTTTGTAAAACTCTTTAAAAGCTTTATTTATTTGTTGTGGGTCATGAGTGATGTTTCCAGTTGAGGGTGTCTCTAGTTGTTTTTTCTTTATTTAGCTTTAACTGGTCAGCAAGGAATTTTCCGGATTTATTGCTATGTTCAAAGTTCTGCCAACGCAACCTTTGCAGTGAAAATTGTGTCTTTTTGTCTATTATTTCATTTAATTCCAGTTTGAGTTTTCTCAGCTTGCTCATTGTGTGTTCTTGTGGTGAAGCAGCATGGGCAGCTTCTAAGGATTTTATTTTTTCTTCCATTTCTAATACCTGTGTTTTTTCTTTTTTTTTCTTATGTGTGCAGTAGGATATTATCTTCCCCCGCATTACTGCCTTTCCTGCTTCCCAAAGAACACACAGTGATGTTCCTGGCAGGTCGTTATTTTCTAAATATGTTGTCCATTCCTTTTTGAAATAATTAATGAAATCTTGTTCTTTAAGTAATGATGTATTTAATCTCCAGTTCCTATTTGTTGGTGTGGTTCTTTTCTGTGCCAGAGAGAGAGAGACACCGGTGCATGGTCACTGATAGTGATAGGATGAATCTGAGTGTCTGTGACATCCATCATAATAGAGTTGCTAACTAAGAAGTTGTCTAAACGAGAATGTGAATGGTGTACTGCTGAGAAGAAGGTGTAATCCCGGAGAGTGGGGTGATGTGAACGCCACGCATTAGAGAGCCCAAAGTCGTTCATATATTGATTTAGAGTGTCTGCAGACTGCCAGTTCCTTTGACTCACTGCTGTACTGAGCCTGTCGATTTTTGGATGAAGCACCAGGTTGAAATCTCCTCCTATTATTAGTTTGGTGTCAGAATGATCAGAGAGTGCAGTGAAAATATTATGAAAAAAGGAGGGGTCGTCAACATTTGGCCCATATATATTAGCAATACATAAATGCATATTTAGAATCGACAAGTTAAGTATTATAAATCTACCTTCAGGATCTGTTATATTGTTGCTAATGGAAAAGTTTATCCTTCTGTTAATTAGTATGGCCACCCCCCTTTGTTTTGAGTTGTAGCAGGCTGAGTACGCATGAGGGAACTGAGGAGAGGTCAGTGTGTATGTAGATGTTTTTGACAGATGTGTTTCCTGTAGAAAGACAATATCTGCTTGCAAGTCGCTTAGCCGATTAAAAATGTTCAATCTCTTTTTCCCTCGAACCAGCTCCACGTACATTCCATGTAACAAACCTCAGTGTACTCATGTTAAAACTGGCTGTTTGAGTGTTGGATGTTTACTAGAGGTGTATGTGTTGTATAAGTGTGCTGTATGCCTGTGTTGTATGTTTTGTGTGTGTATCTGCACTATATGTCTGTGTGTGTGTGTCTGTGCCTGCATGTATCGGTCGTGTATGTCTGTGTCTGCGCTGTGTTTGTATGTGTCTCCTGTATGTTTGTGTGAGTGTGTGCTGTGTGTCTCTGTGTGTGTCTGTTAGATATGCCTGTATGTATGTGTGTGTGTGTGTGTGTGTGTGTGTGTGTGTGTGCTGTGTGTCTCTGTGTGTGTCTGTTAGATATGCCTGTATGTATGTGTGTGTGTGTGTGCTGTGTGTCTCTGTGTGTGTCTGTTAGATATGCCTGTATGTGTGTGTGTGTGTGTGTGTGTGTGTGTGTGAACAAATCGCTTAAAGTGAATGAACAAATCGCTGTGTGGGTATTGAAAGAGAGAGGGGGAGGAAAAAAAGGTGATACGTAAAATGAAAGTGCACATACAACAACAACAACAAAAAAAGGGAAAACAAACACAACTTAAGAAAGAAGAAAACATTTAAATTATTTAAGGCACTCTGCTTATTAAACCGGCATTAATGATTCTTTTTTAGACATGTCTTATTATACTAGTCGAAAGGTGATATGTTAAAGTATTCGGATAAAGGCGTCGGTGTTGATACAGATCACCTGATTAGTACAGCCATGGTGTGATATTAATGTCGCGGTAGAGTTGACCGCTAACGTACAGTTTGTCCACTGCAATGACGGCCCGGGAGCCTCCTTGAATGAAACGCTTACGGATGGGGAACAGGACCTTGCGTCGCTCCAGGATCTCCTTAGGGAACTGGTCGTTAATGCTAAAGTCCGTTCCTCTCAGTTCCCGGCCGCGGCTCTTTAACAGCTCTTTATGTTGGAAGTGTTCGAACTTAGCCACGATCGGTCTGGGTCTTCGCGCATCCGGCCGTTTACCCCCCAGGCGGTGAACGCGGTGGAAGCCGATGTTTTTAACGGTGTCCTCAGGAAGTTTTAGGTGAGTTTGTATGAATGACTTTACTGTACTTACCAGGTCTTCGTCTGCCTTCTCCGGGATTCCTGCAAAAATGAGGTTGTCCCTCATGCTGCGGGACTGGAGATCAAGAACCGTTTCTTTAATTTTTTTGTTTTCCTCCGAGAGCCGGGTCATTCCCTCAGTGAGCGATTTCACCGACTCTCTCAGAACCGCGTTTTCTGCAGCGAGTGATTCAACCTGCTGCTGGCTGAACTCCACTGATTCCCGCAGGGCCTGAAACTCTTGGTGGAGTATTTCCACTAGAGCCAGGCGAGCGTCGAATCTGGAGAGCTTGTTATTAATGGACTCCAGAACTTCCGCCGTGCTGCTGGTATGTGGGCTGGCCGCTCCTGGGGATTCTTCGGGGCGGCTCCTCTTGGTGGATGGCGTCATATTTGACTTGCTCATGATGACTCTATCAAAGCAGTCGTCTATATAGGCGAATATATCGCAGTGCTCCAGAGTGTTGGAGTTGTTGAAAATAACTAGATAGGAAATAAAGAAAAGACAACCTGAAAAATGGTTACTTATCTTTTGTGCTTGTCTAAGATTAAGCTAGCGGAATAGAAATAAATTAGCTGAAAAATTTAGCAGTGGCCTGCCGCCATTTTCATGAAGCTCAGCCTTCAGCCGGTCTTGCAGTCTGCCGTCTACTCTGTCACTTCCTGTTCCTCAGCTTTTCTGAGAGGAAATAAAAGATCACCCCTGTAGTTGAGATGAGCGTCATATAGAAATGTCAGATAGTAGAATCATTGGGACTTGATAGAATTGAGAATAAAGAGCTATGTGTATTGTTTGTAAAGCAGAGGTGATTTCTACAGTGTAACGTTGGGTAGATTAAAAAGCCAGTAATTAGTGAGAATATTATATTACAGCTGCAGATTATTATATCTATCATATCATTTCATCTTCCTGACTGTGACTCTGTGTTCCAGGTGAACTGCCTAACCAGCACTGGGGTGTGACCTACACTTCTGAACGTGTCTGTGCTCTGAAAGGATCATCAGTTGATCTGTCCTGCACTTATAAACACCCTGAAGGACTCACAGTGAATAGATCATTCTGGTTCATTGAAAGTCTCCGGCAGCCTGGTGTTGAACCTGAGGATGTGAAAGAGTCTGATCAGTATAAGGGGAGAGTGCAGTACAGCCGGACCCTGAACTCCTGTAGAATGACCATCACTGACCTGAGAGAGAGTGACGCTCACACATACAGCTTCAGATTCTACACTGATGATCCTGGCGGCAGATACTCTGGCAGAGGTGCAGTCACTCTGTCCGTCACAGGTAACTCTGCATAATGAATATGTAGTTTATCACAGGAAAGGAAAAAATAAAGGTTTTTTTTCTCATAATACACAAACAGGGTAAACTGGTTCACTGGCATTAGCAGACTAAAGCAATTAGTAACTAAAAGGCTGCTCCTTCAGATGAGCTAGTGCTAACACAAGAGCTGACCAGTGCAGTGGTCATGCAGTGCAGACGATGATGATGATGATGATGATGATGATGATGATTTTAGGTCTTCTACATGGAGCTTTTTTCCGTTGTGAATGATGTTCCATTACATTAGTTTGAAGACAGAAATCTGTTTGTTTTTGGTTCTTGCCAATGCCAGCTGGATTTTTTCCTTCTCTGACTTTGTGTAATGTAGTGTAACAACTACCCCAGCAGTGATTTCAGTGTTCAGATACTGACCCCTGGAACAGTTAACCGAGTGTCCATACACACCCCTACTAGATAACATACAGTGAGGTGAGTTAACTGGAAGAGTGTCTACAGATGAAAATAACACTAAACCTTGTTTACAATCACCTGCAGATCTGAAGGTTACAGTGTCAGATACAGATGGAGGAGTAAAGAAGCTGACCTGCAGCTCCACCTGCACTCTGCCCAACAACCCCACCTACATCTGGTACAGGAATGGACAGCCTGTATCTGAGTGTGAATCTGCCTCCTGCCATGTAGCTGTGGTCAGTGAAGTGGTCAACTACAGCTGTGCTGTTAAAGGCAGTGATCTCCACTCTCCTCCAGTGTGTGAGTGCAGATTATCACATGCACTAATAATCTGTTCAGTAAAGAGCCAAAAAAATTATAATAATAAGTATTGAAATACACTCAAATACCAAATTATGGGACAGGAATTAGTTTCATGTAGGACCCCCTCTAGCCTGGCTAAGTCCAGAAACTCCACATGGCATTGATTTCATAGGTGGACAGAATACGGTTGGAGGACCACACCGTTTATCATAAATCCAGAAAGCTCCTGAAACCAATTCTGGACAACTTGAGGCTAGTGGCATGGTGCACGATCATACTGGAACGTCCTGTCATTTTGGGGGTATATGAAGGAATGAGGTGTTCAGGCAGACCCAAGCCATTTCATGAGAAAACACCAGTATGGACCCACCACCAGCCTTCACAGTGCCTTATTGACAACTGGGGTCCATTACTTCATGGGGTCTGCGCAACACACAAACCCCACCATCAGCTGGAAAGCAACTGGTACCATGACTCTTTGGAACACGCCATATGTTGCCAGTCCTCTAGGGTCCAGTTAGTAACCTCATGAACCCAGGTGAGGTGCTGTTTCTGGCATTGTGGTGTTAATGGAGGCACTTTAGTTGGGTCTTCTGCTCCCGTTTCCCATGGAAGCTAAAGAACACTGCACTGACCTGTGGGATATGCATGTGGGGCCTCCTGCAGTGAATGTGAATGTGGATATGATTTCTGCCAGAGTCGCATGTCTGTTCTTACAGACAATTCTAGCCAGATGCTGCTGGTCACAGTCATAAAGCACCCCTGGGCGGCCACTGTGCTGTCCACTGTCGGAGGTAATGCCGTCTGTGACACTGTCAACGTGGATCAAGGAATGTTGAATGTCCGCACAACTTCAGCAACAGAATTTCCCGTTCGTCTGGCACCCACCATCTTGCCTTGTTCAAACTTTGATAATTCACGAACTAAAAGTTACAAACAAATGAAATAATTTGGAAGGAAAATTTTTGAAACCCTAGGAGAAACGAGCAAGTCAAGCTTTATGGTGCCTTGTACCTTGTTCCACCTCACTGGTGCCCCACAGCTAAAGGCAGTTTTACCAGCTCAGTAAAAACTCAGGGAACCTCAAGTGAAATAAAATCATCTGAGCGGGTTTTGTAACGTGTCCTTTACAGTGAGCATGGAGGTCATGTACTCTGGCATCTGACTGAGAGCCTTATAAATAAACAGTGCCCAGTGTTTCCCTTCTTACAGACAAAGATGACCATCCCCCTCTCTCATACAACAGTGGTGAGTCCTGTATGGATCTCCAGTAATGAGTCTCAGAACAGAGGGATAAAGAGGGTGCAGAGCTTTCAGAGAGCTCACTGAGGCGTAATCTGTACAGCACATCGTAAGGGCTAATTTGTGGCTTTGGAGTGCGACTAGTAGGCAGGTATTAACTGTGACCTTGGTTGGTCTGGTTGCAGCATCCTTCCTGTAAGATTCAGTTCACTGCTGCTAAACAATCAACAGTGCAGAAAAATGGAGAAAATGCTCCCCAATCTTCTGACTTTATTAGGCAAAATTACACATGGGGTTTAAAATGACTGGCCATGTATTCAAAAGCTTCTGGTGGCAGATTTAGCACACCCAGCCTCTTAATACAGTTGAGGTACTAAAGTTAAATCCATTTCAGAGAATATAAGTTAAAAACTTAAATGTTAAGCAGACGTGATTCATAAATGGGCCAGACCAGTTTTGCTGCTGTAGTATTTTTATATTATGTTGTTTTTACTCGGCCAGATTTATTACTGCTTTATATATTTTGATTATTTTGGATATAAACTCTGACTAAAGTTTTGAATATTGTAGTTATGATGTTTCAGCTCTAAAGCTCTACAGGTATAGACATGCCACTTTGTTAGAATGTGGCCATGCAGGGTGGTGAGCGTGGAGCACCACGGGTTCAGCCGTGCGGCAGTGAGACTTCATTCTTGTAACTAGTTGTTGTGGTTTGAATGGTGCGGATGTGCGTTTGGGATGTGTGGTAGTTTGCAGTTGTGGTATGAATGGTGCGGATGTGTGTTTGGGATGTGTGGTAGTTTGCGGTTGTGGTTTGAATGGTGCAGATGTGTGGTTGTGGTTGCCGTTTACCTTGTACGGGAGATGTGTGGTTCTAGCTGACTTGCCCCGCGGCTGTTCACTAGCGCTGAGCGGTGGGTTCCCCTGCTGCTGTGTTAATTGAAGAGCACTCGTTTAAAGTGCTGTGTTTCCCACGTCTTCCTCTTCTATGCAGACACTGCACCAGTGTCAGAAGTGAGATCTTGTCCTAGTGGTCAACCCAGTGGGGAAACGGTGAAGAAGACCAATTCTGGACTGCGAGGAGGAGCAGCACAGCGTTCAAGATGGCATAACATTGCTCGAGGTTGGAGGTGGCACAGTTAGGCGCAACAGAGACATGGTGGGTCAAGGCTGAGCACTGGAGCTCCAACACACACAAACTGCAGTGCAGTGGGCAGCAGAGAAAAAGGAGAATGGTTGAGGGAGCACCGTTGCTTTTGCTGCTGTAGTGAAGGAAGTAAAGTGACCAAGGGAGCGCTACTGCTACTCCTGCTGCCCACAGGAGTGTGAGGAGTGATGCTGAGAGGAGATCCATTGCACTGGGGTGAAGGTCGTAGTGGATGTGCAGGAGGCATGGCCAGGCGGAGCTGCGAGCATGGAGCAGTGCTGTATCTGATCCCTTCACGCCAGTGCAACACTAATACACCACTACCCTGACAGCGTCACTGCAAGTGCTGAGATTCACCACCCCAATAGTACCTGCTCTGTGGGGGTCCTGACCGTTAAAGAACACGGTATCAAAGTATGCGGAGGTATAGATGGTCTACAGTCTGTAACTGTAAAATGGTTTGAAACTATATGATTAGTGGAGCTGATGAAGTAGACAAAGAGCTTAGATACAAGATACAAGGACTTTTCAGTAACTTTGCAGGAACAGTGTTCTTTCTAAATGTTTGCTCCAGATTTGTTCAGGCTTGTGGGCCACAATTTTCTAACAGCGACACTGGACTTCATAGAGGACTCTATGTTCCATCACACCCCTGTCGGTTTGGCCCTGTGCTGTGTGTCACTGGCGGTGTTTACATGCAAAGATTTTTGCTAATCAGATTAAATGCAATCAGATTACAGATTCAGACTGAGGTATTTGTGCTCACTCTACTCAACAATCTGAAGAAAATCTTCGTTTACATGCTCACTACAAGTAATCCAATGCACAATGACGTGCATGCGTGGAGCAGCACTTAGAGTAAACATTACCATGACAGCGAACATCACGTTAGGTCCAGTTGGCGTGAGATGAGTTTCCAGTTGGCGCGCTTGTGTCTTTTGTGGCTTAAAACTGATGTCAGGCTCAGAAAAACGGCCTTCACATGCGCTTATAAAGGAAGATGTTGTGCTCTGAGACGCAAGCTGTCCGTCCCACGGCCGTCTTTTAAAGCTCAGAGTATAAACCTTGTCTCCTCTGCAGACCAGTTTCTGCTCCGCCGTGTTGAACGGTATAAACCCTTCGCTATCACGTGCCGCACATGCGCTGAACAGATAATCAGGTAATCAGATTCAGGCATTTACATGGCTATTATTCTTCTATTTCATGCATTATTTAGAGGTTTACCCACCTCGTTCAATCGGATAGAAATTGTATTCCGATAGGCCTCAATCAGATTAGTCTATTCAGATTGAGGTGTTTACATGGACGTATTCTGTTCTGATTGCGCTATTAGTCATATTATTATCGGATTATCAGGCTACATGTAAACGTGGCTACTGTCCTGCTGGAAGCTGAACTTTCTACCAAGCTCTAGTTTTTAGAGGGAAGTTCCATTCCCTTGATCCTGCAGCACTCTCTGGGAGATTCTAACACAGACATATAATTTTGTAGGCTTTCCTATGTTGAGCATGTGCATAATTGTATTTCTAATATCTTTAGAATCCTCTATGATCTTCCTTTTCACAGCTTCCCTTCAGATTCACACTCTGACCAATGGCACTTAAATGAAGGGAGTGTTTTATCCTGAAACGATTAACTTTTTAAAGTAATCATGGGTAGAAGCCCATGGTGTCCTTTTTAGACATAAAACATTGTATTACTCAGCACAAGAAAGTCATTTACGATCAAGATGAATCTGATTACTTTTAAGGGGGTTGAATACTTTTGTAAGGCACTGTAAATTAGATCCATTTAATGTTTTGCTCTTTTTTTTCTAAGAATATCTTAATTGCTAGACAGTGTTGTTGTTGTTATCAATAATAGTAACAGCAATAACTGTAATTATTGCAGTGCATGCGAAAAATAACCTTTTTTAGAAATACTACCCAAATTCCAAAAATGTTTGCTCTGTAAAATGTAAATAAAAAGTTTGCACTGATTTGTAAATCTCATAGATCCGTATTTTATTCACACTAGAACACACATCAGATGTTGAAAGTAAAACATTATATCGTTTCATGAAAAACTAACTCATTTAGAGCTTGATGGTAGCAACGCATCTCAAAGAAGTTGGGACAGGGTCATGTCCACCAGTCTGTAAACATCTGGGAAGTGAAGAGAACACCTGCTGGAGTTTTGGGAGAGGAATGTTTTACCATTCTTGTCTGATGTGGGATTCTAGCTGATCAGTTCTGGGTCTTTGTCAGATTTCTCATTTCATGATGTGCCAGATGTTTTCTATTGGTGAAAGGTCTGAACTGCATGCAGGTCAGTTCAGCGCTGGGACTCTTCTCCTGTGAAGCCCTGCTGTTGTGATTGATGCAGTATGTGGTTGATTATCCTGCTAAAATCTGAAACGCCTTCCCTGAAAGAGATGCTGTCTGGATGGGAGCATATGTTGTCCTAAAACAAGCCTTCTGTTGCCCCGCCCCAACTTTTTTGAGATGCGTTGCTACCATCAAGCTCTAAATGAGTTAATGTTTTCAATAAAATGGTATTTACATTTTACACAGCATCCCACCTTTTTTGGAATTGGTGTTGTAAAATGTAAAATTAGTTAATAGTATGTGCTCCGTTAGCTGTTACTCCTTTTCCTTCACTGCAGTATACCAAATATTTGCTTCTACATTGTTATCAAGTATATTTTTAGCTTTTTACTTTCACTTTTATTTGAATGAGATTTTGACACTGTTTCCAAACTTTCACTGAAGTATAATTTCTCTGTTCTTTTTCCTCTCCTGCATCTCTGCACTAATGCAGATAACAGGACTTCAGTATATGCAGCTTCTGGAGGCGCCGTGGTTTTACTTCTGATATTCACTGCAGTCTTTTTGTGGATGAGGTGAGAATCTGAACACATGTAAGATATGAAACATCCTCCAAATGCTGCCTGTAAGCTGTGCTGCATTTCAGCTACTTCACTCTAATATCAGCAGTTTAATACAGTGGAGAGTGAAATAGACGGTGTGCAGTTTCAGAACATTAACAGGAGCTGATTTAATGCTGGAGATGTTAGTCTGATGGTCATTTTCCTCTGAAAACTCCAACAGGAGACGAGCAGCAGTGACCAGCAGCAAGACAGAGAAGAACAGTGGAGAGGTGAGTTTTAATGAGGAAGTCGTTTGAATCCAGTCAAGTTAATGATGATTTTCATAACTGATTAATCAGTTAATTAGAAAAATCAGTAACTAAATATTTTATCATGCACAGCAGCCCTTGTCCATCAGGGTGAGTCAAATCTGTTAAAAAAAAACAAGCAGCCACATATTTCCCTGACAGGTTTGTGATCCATCAGTTTCTTCTTGGGTGCATTTGCACCATCAAACTCACGTCTGGTAGGAGTGTGAATATGAACATAAATGCTTAACAGTCTAAAAAAAATGCTGCATTTGTAGTTAAATAACCAACTATTATTAAAATCATCTACAATACAAATAATAAAAGAAATAAAGTAATAGTAAAGGTCTCCTCCCCATCGGACATGTCTGGAACACCTCCCTAGGGAGGCGTCCAGAGGCCATCCTTACCAGATGCCCGAAGACCTCAGCTGACTTCTCTCAATGTGGAAAAGCAGTGGCTCTACTCCGAGCCTCTCCTGAATCACCGAGCTTCTCACCCTATCTCTAAGGGAGAGCCTGGTGACCCTGCGGAGAAAGCTCATTTCGGCCGCTTGTATCGGCGATCTATTTCTTTCGGTCACTACACAAAGCTTGTGACCATAGGTGAGATCCTGAGGCCACCATAGTGGACACCCGCCGCCACTTGGCTGTTCCCAGAAATTCTGTCCATAAAAGTTATGAAGAGAATCGGTGACAATGGACAGCCCTGGACAAAATCTGACTTGTTGCCGGCTATACAAAACAAGCTCCTGCTCTGTTAGTACAGGGACTGAATGGCCTGTAACAACGAGTGCCTCGCCCGGTACTCCTGGAGCACTCCCCACAGGATCTCCCAACAGGGGACGCAGTCAAATGCCTTATCTAAATCCACAAAACACACGTGGACTGGTTGGGTGAACTCCCACGCACCCTCCAGGATCCTGGTGAGGATAAAAAGCTGGTCCAGTGTTCCATGACCTTGTGAAACCCACATTGTTCCTCTTGTAGCTGAGATTCGACTATTGATCGGACTCTCTTCTCCATTACCCCTGCATAGACCTTACCGGGTAGGCTGAGAAGTGTGATCCCCCGATAGTTGGAACACACTCTCCGGTCCCTTTTCTTAAGAAGGGGGACCACCACCCCAGTCTGCCACTCCAGGGGGACAGCCTCAGATGTCCATGCGATGTTACAGAGGCATGTCAGCCAAGACAGCCATACAGCATCCAGAGCCCTCAGGAATTCCGGCGGATCTCATCCACCCCCGGTGCTCTGCCACCAAGAAGTTTTCCAACCACCTTGGCTACCTCAGCCCAAGTGATGGAAGGACCCTCGCTCAGGTCTCCAAGCTCTGCCTCCTCTAGGGAAGGATTGTTGGTGGGATTGAGAAGATCCTTGAAGTATTCCTTCCACCGTCCTATGACATCCTCTGTCAAAGTCAGCAGCCCCCCAGCCCCACTGTATACAGTGTTGGTCAGGAACCGCTTTCCTCTGTTGAGGCGCCTGACTGTTTGCCAGAAACTTCTCGGTGCCTGTCGATAGTGGCCTCATGGCCTCACCAAACTCCTCCCACAACCACTGCATGCTGCAGTCATAATGTTTAAATGTGTAATTACTTTAGGAAAATAATCACATCCTTCTATCGTCTTTGAATAAACTGACATTTTGTTTATTTCACTTTTTTTTCTTTCCATTGGTTGTTTAGATTGAGATTCACCTTGATATTCAAATTATTTCTGTTCTGATCAAGAAGCCAAAATTAAATGGTAGCTTGTGTGGTTTGGTAACATTTATGTAATCAAACCTGATATTACTGAGCGCACAGAAGCAGGCGGTTTACAGCCATGCTAGAATGTAGGGCTGTAAAGCATCTTTATCTCTCCAAACAGAAACAAACATGTCAGTGTTTTCAGAAACAGTAGATTTTTAAAATGGAGATTTAAAATGTGCTCCCTGAAAAGCTTTTTCCAAAAGCTCCGTGTTCAGTGACCTAAAGCAGCGCTGTCCTGCAGATGGGAAGCTAAAACACAGAGAAAGTTTGCTTTTAAAGGAATGTTTATCCGTGAGGACAAGCAGGTCTGTGAGCTTCATCACGCTGAGCTTTTCTGTCCTGAACGTGTTTCTCTGGATCTTCACTCATGACAGCTGTGCTGCTGTGACTGGTCAGCCCAGTTTCACACGTCTAACAGGAAACGGTCTTTTAAATGATGTTCTAGTGAAGTGTTCCCATATTTCTGACTGGAGAACCCGTCCTAAATTCTGTTTTTCCTCTTCTATTTACCTGACATAAACGAGGAGTGCAAGTCAACTAATCGGGAACAAGATTTATTGCCAACTATTTTTTTTATTGCAGACTTTATTGATATTGATATCGGTGCATGACGTCACTGTTTGTCACATACAGGCTGCTAAAAATTTCAGCTCCAGAGCTTAAAACACTTCCCATATCCCTGAATGAGCAACACTGACTGATCCTAACTGAAAACTGAAGCTGTGTCTCCTCGTCTCTCTAAAAGGCTCCAAGGACTGGAGACGACACTTACTCAGCTCTGAACCCCAACACCATGTCCTCCGACTATGACACTCTGACTGTAAGTTTGGTGTGTTTGAACATTGTTGTGGTTATTAGTGTGTTTAGATTTATGATTATTTTTAATATTCTTTTTAAAAAATTCTTATAAGAATTATTATTCTTATAAGCATTTTAGAGACTCTCCCAGTGGCACGTACTCGGCTCTGAACCCCAACACCATGTCCTCCGACTACGAAACTCTCACAGTAAGTCTGGTGTGTTTTGAACATTATTGTGGTTATTGGTGTGTTTAGTTTTATAATAATTTCACAGCACGTTACACGTCAGGACTCAATATAGGGTGAAGCCTTAAGCAAGCAGCAAATAATTGAATGACACATGACATCCTTCCAGTGTTCAACAGTGCAGCACGACGTATAGAGTAGTGCTTAATATCCATAACTCCCTGAAGTAGACAGTGTTCTAAACCCTGGAGAAATGGGCACCATGCAGAGATGAAGGAAATCACAGTAGTGTGGGAGATTTTCTCTTCCTTGATCTAGAACAGCAGGAGAGAACATTTTTAAGCACACAGGAACCTGTACTGTACGGGTTTGAGCCTGTGGAGCACAGTTCATAGGGTTCACCTGGGTGGCCTATCGAGTGAGGAAGGATCAGATCCTCCAGATGTTGTACAGGAGAAACCTACATGACAATGAGATTTGTGATGTTAGTCGAGAACGATAACGATGGCCATCCACAGTCACACCAAGACTTCTTGCCTTTACAAATGGAACAGAAAATTAAATCTTTAGAAAATGCCTATGCTGCATCACCACAAGAAAATATAATTAACAGCCTGAGGAAACTTAAATTGGAATTAAATGAAATACTTGATAAGAAGACACAATTTATGTTGCAGAGGTTGCGTCTGGAAAACTTTGAACATGGAAATAAATCTGGAAAATTCCTGGCCAATCAGTTAAAACTGAATAAAGAAAAAACAGCTATTCACTCTATTAAAGACTCGGTCGGTAATATTACTCATGACCCACAACAAATAAATAACTCCTTTAAAGACTTTTATGAAGCCTTATACTCATCACAGATTAATCCATCTGATGCTGAAATTGAAGAATTTCTTAATGACATAAATCTTCCTAAATTAATTGAGGATCAGATTACAACTCTTGATTCACCGTTTTCATCATCTGAATTCTATAAGGCAATACAGCACCTTCCAAATAATAAAGCCCCAGGCCCAGACGGTTTCCCAGCAGAATTCTATAAAGAATTTTGGCCTGTGTTAGAACCTACTTTTTTCAGGATGGTGACTCAAATCAAGAATAACCACACAATCTCTCCAAACATGAACTCGGCCAACATTAGCCTGCTTCTTAAACCAGGCAAAGACCCAACACTTCCATCTAGCTATCGCCCAATCTCTCTTATTAATGTAGACCTTAAAATTATTTGCAAAGTTCTCGCAAGAAGATTAGAAAAAATCACTCCATATATTATACATTCGGACCAAACAGGTTTTATCAAGGGCCGGCACTCGGCCGATAACACACGCCGACTAATAAATATAATAGACTACTGTTCCATTAACAAATTAGAAAAAATAGTAGTCTCTTTAGATGCAGAGAAAGCATTCGACAGGGTAAATTGGAAATTTTTGTTAGCAGTTCTACATAAATTTGGATTTGGCCCATCCTTTATAAACTGGATCGAAACATTATACAGCTCTCCAAATGCACGGGTTAGGACAAATGATCTTATTTCACAAAGCTTCAGTCTGCAGAGGGGAACTAGACAAGGTTGCCCACTCTCTCCCTCAATGTTTATCATCTTCATTGAGCCACTAGCAGCAAAAATCCGACAGAATGTAAACATCAAAGGAATCCAAACAGAAAATACAGACCATAAAATAAGCCTTTATGCTGATGATGTATTACTTTTCCTCGGGAACTCACAAACCGCTCTTCTAAAGACAATCACACTTATAGATAAGTTCTCATCTGTATCAGATTACTCCATTAATTGGAGTAAATCAACAGTTTTGCCTCTGAATTGTAAATTTCAGAACTACATCACTACAGTCGGGCAACATTAGATATCTAGGTATACATTTTTCTCCCAGGCTGTTAGATCTGGTACGACTGAACCATATTCCTCTACTAAAAACAATAGAGGACGATCTCACACGTTGGAACTCTCTACCTATATCTCTCATGGGGAGAGTTGCCACAATAAAAATGATGATTCTGCCTAAAGTAAATTATCTGTTCTTAATGATCCCTAATAAACCTTCTATTGCTTGGTTTAAGTCGCTAGACTCAAATATATCTAAATTTTTATGGAAAAGTAAAACATCTAGAATAAGCTTGAAGACTTTACAAAAGCTAAAATGCAGCGGTGGTCTAGAACTACCAAATTTTTATCACTATTTTTTAGCCAATAGACTACAGTATGTTTCAAGGTGGATGAAATCAAACCGCTCAGACAGTCCATGGCTGGATCTGGAACAAACACTCTGTGGGAAATTGAAAATATCTGACTTACCTCTCATTAGCTCCAGCATTAAACATTACAATTGCTTTAAAAGCCTTACAATAAGCACCACCCTGATAGCCTGGTGGGAATTCTTAAAGATGGCTAAGTCTTCACTAATCCCTTGTAAATTAACACCCATTTGGAACAATCCCGATATATGTCGGAAAAAGACAGTACTGAATTTTTCAGAATGGCAAGAAAAAGGAATAAATAATTTAGAACATGTTATTCATGATGGGACCTTTATTTCATTTGAAGATCTTATTTTAAAATATGAAATTAGCAGTAGCAAATTTCTGGAATATCACCAATTGAGGTCCATCATACAGGCAAGATTTAATCTAAGTAATCTAAATCTAGAAATCCCTGTGTGGATAACAGACTTTCTAAACCTCTATACCCCTAAACTGTTATCAAAAATATACAAATTATTATTAAAAATTAATGATTCAATATCCCTTCCAATTACAAAATGGGAGAGAGATCTTTCCATCATCCCGGATGAAAACTTCTGGACACAGATATGTCTAAATACTTTTAAAATGACTAAAAATCCAAACCAAATCCATTTGGGTGTCTGATGGCTCTTAGACTGGAGATGGGGGCTGCCGCTCTGCGGTTTCTGTGTGCGGGCCCTGTTGTTGATGGTGGGGGGCCTGGATGTGTGCGCTCACGGTCTTGGGGTGGGGACCTGGGGACCCGTGGGGGTGGGTGCTGGCCCCGTCCGGGGGGCTGGCCTCCTCTGTGTGGGCCGGGGTGCGGGGTCTGGGGCCTTGGCGCCTGGGGTCGCCCGTCCCCCGTTTGGGCTCCTCCCTGCGCTGGAGGGGTCTGTGCCCCCCTGGGCGCACCGCCAGGTGGTGGGGGGTCTGGGGCGCGCCGGGGTGTCTGTCTGGCATTCCAGGATTCTGGATGCCTCCCGGGAGGAGGGGTGGGGCACTCAAGTAGGGGGACAACCACATAGGTCCGGTTCGTTCTGGACCCAGGACCACTGTGTTTGCGTGTATATGGGTGAGTGTGAAGTTTGTGCGGGTGAGTGTGTTTGTGTTGGTATGTATGTGTGTGTGTTTGTATTGGAATTGTGAGTATGTGTATTGTAATTGTATGTGTATGTGTGATAATTGTTGTCTCTTGTGTGCGTGTGGGTTGTTTGTGTTTGTATTGTCATTGTGAGTATGTGTATTGTAATTGTGAGTATGTGTATTGTAATTGTGAGTATGTGTATGTGTGATAATTGTTCTCTTGTGTGCGTGTGGGTGTGTGTTGTTTGTGTTTGTATTGTCATTGTGAGTATGTGTATTGTAACCGTGAGTATGTGTATGTGTGATAATTGTTGTCTCTTGTGTGCGTGTGGGTGTGTATGTTTTGTGCTGTGTGGGCGGGCGCCGGCCTGGAGCACGGTGGTGTCCTGGGGTCGTGGCCGCTTCGGGCCCAGGGCCGGCCTTCCCTGCGCCGCGGCCGGGTGTAGGAAACCGGGGTGCCTAGTGAGCTAGCGTCAGCTGGCTCTCTTCCTCCGAGGGGTAGTTCTCTGCCTCTCGGTCTTTCTTATCCTGACCCTTCCCCTCCTCCCACTCAGTCAAACATCACACTACACATGGGGGTTCTGGGGGAGGGGGGCCCATGCTACAGTGAGTAGGGCCACCTACCTGGCTCTGCTCGCTGTGATGCGTGATGTCCCACTCCTCCCCTTTTTTCCCCCCTTACAATGACACATTTCATGACACAGTACAGTACACACAGGGCTTTGGGGGGCAGGTGTCACTCAGTGGATGGTGGGTGGCGCTGCTGATGTGACCTCACTTATCTGCTCACTGCTACCTGCCCCTCAATTTTATTTACACATTAGATATTGAGGGCCTTGGGGGGCAGTGTGGCAGTGTGCTGTTATTCAGTACTACATTGCCTCTGTCCCTCCAATTTTAATTGCACTGTAGCTCACACACATTCTTTTCATTTCACACACATATTGAGTGTGGGGGGGGGGGTGGGCGGGTCCTCTCACACCCCGGTTTGGTGCACCCTGCCTGGTGGGGGGACCGGCCGGTCATTCGGGGCCGGGATGGCTGCCTCCCTGGGTTACCGCTGACCCGTGCTGGTGTCCGCCCGCCGATACTGTGAGTCCATGTATGTTCCGTGTGTATGCATGAGTGGGTGACTGGTGTGTGCGAGTGTGGGTGTGTATGGGTGCATGTGAACATGTGTGTGTGGACAGCTGGGCCTGGGTCTATGACTTGCTGAGCCTGGACATCTGTGGTACATGGTGGTGGGCAGGAGTTACCCCTCCCCACCGCTTGCCGACTCCGCCCCCCCCCCCCGGGGTATGGGTGTCCTGTGGGTCCCTGGGTGCATGGCTGGACATCTTGGCGTGGTCCCTGCCCTGCTCCCTTGGCGGTTGTGTCCTGAGGGTGGTTTGGGCCTCTCTGGCATGGGGGGGGGGGTCCTGCCGGGGGTCGGCCGGTCTCGAGCGCCTGGGCCCTCGGGGGCCGCATGCTCGGCTCATGCTGGGGATGTTGGCCTGCCGGGGGGGGTGGGCTGCTCATTGCCTCTGGCTCTCCGGTCACTTGCCCTTTGTCTGTGGGCGCTCTGTCTGGGGCCTCCATTCTTCGTCCTCTGGGGCGTGCACGCGGTGGCCGTCGGAGCATGTGGCCTCAGGTCTCCTGAGTTCCTAATGGGCTGTGGATGGTCCGGGTCCCCCGGGTCCTTCCCTATCTGTCTCTGGACCACGGGGGCATGGTTGCGGCTTCTTGCCCTCATTGCTGAGCACATTCCATGACACATGACACGTGAACGCATATACACACATATACACATTGCTGCAAACAGTAGAATTGTGTGTGGTGGGTGGGTGTATATGTATAGAGGCATATGTATAGATATGTAAACATGTGTATGTATGTAGCAGCAAATAGTAGAATTATGTCTGGGTGTATATATGTATATGTATATGTGAATATGTATATGTATGTATATCTGTATAATTGTTTTTTTTCCCCTCCCTATTTTTTTTTTTTTTAATTTATTTACTTACTTATTTATCTATTTATTTTTATTTAGTTGTCTGGTTATTTACTTATTTTATTTGTTTTTTCTCTTTATTTATTTATTTTTTATTATTTTTTTTTCTATTTATTTATTTACTTAATTAATTATCATTATTATGATTTATTTTTATTTTTTTATTTTTTTCTCTCTCTCCTCCCTTCTTCTCTTTCTTTCCTGTCCTCTTTTTTATTGCCTGTCAGGCCTGGCCAAACAAATAAAATAAAAACTTTAACAAGAATAGGCTTTAGTAACCTATAGAGCTTTTTCTTGTGAAAACAAATATGTTTGGTACATCAGTACATTCGGATTACCATTCCGATTGCAAAAATGGCCAGACATGACAGGTTTAAAAAAAAAAAAAAAAAATGGAACAGTCAGAGAGTTCTTGAATGAGATGCTAAGATCATGATTAGGACCACAGTAAGCTCAGTCTTGCTAGGATTGAGCTTCAGGTGCTAAGCTGCCATACATGAAGAGATGTCCGACAGACATGCTGAGATGCAACTGGAAATCTTGAACTCAGGAAGTGAGATAGAAAGCATTAGTTGATTCATCAGCATAGATGTGATCAGAGAAGCCATTAAACGATATTACATCACCAAGAGAGCTAGTGTAAAGAGAAAAGAGAAGTGGACCCAGCACAGAGCCTTGTGGGACACCAGTGGAGAGCCTGCATGGAGAGGATGTGGACTCTCTCCATGTTACTTGGTAAGAGCGACCCTCCAGAGAGGACTTGAACCACTTCCATGCAAAGTCAGTGATTCCAAAGTTTGTAAGGAAGTCCAGAAAGATTGTATGGTTGACTATGTCAAAAGCTGATAGATCAAGAAGAATCAGAAGAGATTACGGTTTGGCTGATCTTGCTGACTGGAGCTTCTCAATCACTGCTATAAGGGCATTTCCTGTTGAGTGCACAGGTGTGAAGCCAGATTAGATTAGTGGTGTGTTGTAGGTGAGAGAGAAGAGATGGGTTTTGAGATTTGCTTTGAATATATAAAGAGCATTCAACTGCTGGACTTGTGGAGCAAGAGAGTTCCAGAGAAGCGGTGCAGAACTGGGGAACATTGGAAGCTGTGATGTTTTGATGGAGGAATGTTCAGTAAATCAGCTGAAGGAGAGCAGAGAGAACAGCTGGGTTTACGGTGAAGGAGAAGATCAGACGGTAAGAAGGATGGAGGCTGGTCAGAGCTTTGAAGTGAATTCGCTGCTTTACAGGAAGCCAGTGGAGATGATGGAGAACAGCTGTAATGTGGTTATGAGAGCAAGGATGAGTGAAAGATGAGAGTTCCTGTGAAGGAAAGAAGAGCTGATTCTGCAGATTTCACCACTGAAGGTGAAATCGTGTAGAAAAGACATTAGAATTTTATTACAGACTGAAGATCAGATTTGACTGAAATGCCAGTCACTGATTCTGACAGTCAGCCTGCAGGGGGCGTTCAGTTCTGTGAGCTTGTGTTTTTACCCTCAGCCTGTTAGAGACTCTCCCAGTGACACGTACTCAGCCCTGAACCCTGAAACCAGGACGTCTGATTACGACGCTCTGACTAAGTCACACACTGTGTGTTCCTTCATTCTCTGGTTGAGCTTCATAAAAGTCCCTAAGATCTCCTGTTTTCCAGGTTGGCCGTCCTCACCCAGCGATGAGAAGAGCTCCAGAGAACGAGAACTAACAGCTGTTCATTTACTCTTCATTCACCACTGCAGCTTCAGCTCTATGGACAGAACATTAAAGAGGCGTACGGAGGATTTCTGAGGCTTAAAGAGCTTCTAGAGCTCAAAACACATCAGATGATCTCCTAAAGTCAGAGAGATTCTCTCAGATCAGTCAGAGGAGCTTCTGTTTATGAAGGGTCTTTATTCACTGTAGTGCTGTTATACACCATGATGATCCAAACACGGACCAGAACCAGGCGGTTCTGATCGCTCAGTGTGAACAGAGTTGAGATGATTTGGATCCAGTTTGAGTAAAAATGTCACTGTGTAAATCAGATTTATTAATGTAGAGTTTGTATATTTTCAGTTGCTTTTCTGTAGTTTTACTCTTGTTCTCATTGTTTAGGTTAGTAGATCCTCTTAAACTCTTTTCTAGCTGTGCTGTCGTTGTTCTGAATGTGCTGCTAAAACACCGATAATAAAGTTTTGAAGCAGCTTCTGTTTCCTGTTTAATGAACAGCTAAGAGTCTCCCCATTTAGCTCCGCCTCCTCCTCAGTCTCCCCATGTAGCCCCGCCTCCTCCTCAGTCTCCCCGTGTAGCCCCGCCTCCTCCTCAGTCTCCCCGTGTAGCCCCGCCTCCTCATCAGTCTCCCCGTGTAGCTCCGCCTCCTCATCAGTTTCTCCGTGTAGCCCCGCCTCCTCATCAGTATCTCCGTGTAGCCCCACCCCCTCATGAGCCGCGGTTTGGCGCTCAGCTGCGTGTCTCCGTCTCGCGCTCTGTGCTGTGTACTCTCAGTGAGGGTACAGGTCTTAGCAGCTAAAACACGCAGCTCTACAGAAAAGTGGCTTTAGGACTCGAACACAGAAAAACACCAACAAAAGCCGCTAATGTTGATCAGAAGTTCAGCCCCCGGCTCAGCAGGACATCTGGGTGAGTTTATTTCACTGTTTCTCCTCAGAAAACCACCTCCTCTGTTTCAGCGCTCAGCAGCTCATCACGCTAATCCTCGTTAGCTTTCCTGGCAGGACGGCTCAGTGTAAAGCGGGTTTAACTCGGCTAAACGCTAATATAACGCGCTAAACCCACACGGTACTGACCCGTTTCACTGGGTTAAGGCCGGTTCCACTGAAATCCATGGAGGAAAATGTTATGTTCTCCTTGTTGGACTCTGAGCAGGTTGGAGCTGCCGGGACAGCAGACGGCGCTAACATGGAGAACATTCCAGAGATATGGAAGCTGCTCATATTCAGGGAGTCTTGGTAAAGCAGGTAGACGCTGGAACAAACAGCGCACCTTAAACTCTTTGTAGGAGTTTATTTTATTAATATAAACTCAGTTATGACAGGGGAACCTGTGCTCATTGAACAGGGAACCCAGCTGCTAGAACCTGATAAAGAAAGCAAGGTTCTAGATTAATCACACTGAGAATATGGGAAAGAAATGAGGATCTGTTGTGTTGTTCTAAGATAACTGTAAAATAAAGGAAATAAAGGTGGTGAGTTTGTTTAACTTCCTGTCAGAGAACATTAAGGTGGGTGTTGCTGTGAGTTTCTGTGGGATGGAAACATAAAGAATGCCTGGAGATTTTGTCTGGGCCGGCTGCTCTCCGTGGGTTTATTCTCTTCAATGTCCTGCACGTCCACTGATGTCCCAGTGTGTTCTGTGTGGCCATAATGTCTCTCAGCCAGGGTTGAGGCTGAGCACAGAGCTCATTCAGCTCATCAGGTAGTGTAGTGTGGCTGGTTGTGGCCGCCCTGCTCGTCTGTTGGTAGTTGATGTGCTGCAGTCCACAGGTGCCGGGAGTCTGCGGTGGTGTAGTGGTCCTACACATCTATAGTACTTCATAATGATCAGTGATCAGTCTAGTTCTTATTTATTTACTGAAATGGTCTGAAATGCCCCCATCTAAAGTTATTTAGCTGCTTTAACTCTCAACACTTCCACTAGTTATTGTGTAAAACCCAATAAGTTTGACATCTGATCAGCTCATAATGTAAGAATGATGATGGATGTTTTTAACGTCCTGCAGACTCTCAGCTCTTCAGCTTGACCTTCAAATAAAAATGACATCATTTTCTGCTAAGTGGTGAGTGCAGCCGCTCTGTGTGTGTGAAGGGTCGGTCATGTGACCGAGAGGGTAACTTTAATAGTTCTAGATGCTGATGGTGTCAGATAAGCTCATCTCTCTCTAATGCTGGTCTTCTGAGTTTCTGTTCCATCACCAGCTCTGCATCTCTCATATATTTATATCCTCACATACCGGAGTGGAAATGATTTCACTGAGGGGGTTTTATCAAATCAACAGCACGTCCTGAAATGTCTGTTTCTGCTGCATTTATACACTTAAATATGCCTTAAAATGAACTTTAATCAGAGATTTTATAATAAACGAAATATTTTAATTCCTGTATTGAACATAAGGGGTCACTATAGAAGCTTTTTCTGTTTAAAACTGAAAGAACAAAACCCTCAAAATTGCCAACAAAAGTACTTTTGAGTTATATTTGCAAAGTAATCTCCATCCCGTCAACATTTTATTACAAACTCGGGTTTTTATTTCTCAGGGGAACCTGAAACTAAGTCAGAGAAACTTACAGTGAAACAGCTAACACTGAACAGAAGCTAACTCATGAGTGAGCTCCACTATATGGCCAAAAGTATGCGGACACCTCACCATCACACCTGTATGGGCTTATTGGACGTCCCATTCCAAAACCGTGGGCTTTTAAATGGAGTTTCCCCCCTTTGCAGCTCTAACTGCCTCCACTCTTCTGGGAAGCTTCTAGTAGATTTTGGAGTGTCTGGGAATTTTATTCCATTCATTCAAAAGAGCATTTGTGAGGTCACATCTGACACATCTGATGATTCATGTGTTTACATTCCAAACTGCATTTGGGATCAACTTCAGCACAAGAACTGGGCGTTGGGCGTTTCATGATATGGGTTTCCATGGCTGAGCAACTGCACAGAAGCCTAAGATCACTATGTGCCACGCCACGTGTCTGCTGGACGGGTGTGAATGGTGTGGAGGAACTCCAGTGGCCTGCACAGAGCCCTGACCTCAACCCCACTCAACACCTTTGGGATGAACTGGAATGGAGATTGTGGTCCAGGCCCTCTCGTCCAACATCGTTACCATGGAGACTGAGTGGGCATAGGCTGCTGCCGTGTAATTTCCTATTGGCTGAACAGACTGTAGGCTGAACTTCAGGTTCAACAAACACTTTACTACACATGGCTTCCCTAAACACAGTGACCTGGATTTTACACACCTGAGCTGGAACGCTGTTCTGTCCTGAGTTTTACCACCAGAACGGGGTTCCAGTGCGTTCCAGGCTCGTTTCACCCCCTCAAATTCCTCTTTATTTTGATTTTGTAAGTAATAATAATATTAATATAGCACTTTTCATGCCAGTGGCAGCTCAGTGCTTTATAGACAGATGATAAAGCTTAAGTTATAGAAGAAATTGAGTATTAGTTTAATTTAATGTAAAACAATGACTGATCACGTTAAAGAGATAAATACCAAAGAGTCGTAGAATTTGAATTAAAGTGAATATAAATGAACACGTCCTCTACAGACACACTTCTGCACATTTTACCGCACAATTACTGTTACTGCTACAATTATTTCTGTAAATAAATATAATTTGTGCACTGACATTAACAAAGTCTCTATATTTGAGGTTGTTCTCTGTAGAGGTTGTCAGATGGTGACGTCATTCAGACTTTTGTATTAGACTGCAGTGTTTCCCACACAGAGACTCGACTTACTCACCCAGAGTCACTGCCTCATTACCCACAAACACCCACCCTGGACTGTGGGCACTGATCTCAGCACTAAAGTGTATTTTAAACTGTGAGAAACTCTGGACTGTATTAGTTTCTACCTTAATGCCCAGTGAGAGAGCAGCGTTTATGATGGCCATCAAACAGGCGAAGGTGTTTGAAGTTGCATATCAGGACCCAGGAGAGTCCAAACCTGCTAGAACATCATGAACCTTTCTGGAGATAAAAGGACAGAAATAGAGCCGTTTAGAAGAGGAGCTTCATCTCATATCACTGCTATCATAACTGACACTTTCCTCTCTGAAGTGGCGGCGTTCTGGACTTTAATGTATGGCAGTGGGTTTTGATGTGACGGTGATGAGATGATCCTCACAGAGAATCATAGAAATAAAATGATCTCACTCAGACGTCTTTCTGAGGGAGTCGAGTGGAAGAGGAAGCGACTCTGAGCTGAAAGGGGAGGAGTGACGACAGACCACACAGTGCAGATCACGTCTTCAGTGTCTCTGCTGACTTTCTCTCTGCTGAGATCAGAGCAGTTCATAAGTGTAGGAGAGTCAGAGTGAGGAGTTTCTGGACCTTCTGGACCTTCAGTTATCCGCTGGGTCTGAGAGCGATGCTGCCATGTTTTCCCAGAGCTCAGTAAATATTCCAGCAGCGCTGATCCTCATTTTACTGGCAGGTAAACTTTCTATTTATTTCCATTTCTGCTCTTAATGTGTTTGTGCTCCACAGCGTTGATCTACATCTGTGTCAGATTAACGTGTAGAGACTAAAAACCCTTCAACATTTAAAAGTTTCAGAGTTTTTCAGAACATTTTAATACATTTGACGCGATTCAGTCTCAGGAAGTGGCTTTAGAATGAACAGCAGAGCTGCAGGAGCTAAAGATTAATAACTGATACCGTTTTATAATCTCTTACACTTCCAGAACATTCAGACTAACTGCAGCTTTAAGCTGAAGATCTTCATCAGAGCTTATTTGTGTGATTAACTCTGTTAAAGCTTTGGAGCTGTTTTAAACTGAGGTCAGCTCTTCTGTGGTCGTGAGGTCTCCACCCATCTTCACACGTCTTTGAGCAGCTCTCAGTTCTGTTAACAGGGCGGAGCAAGTCAGTAGAAACTGTATTGAAGTATGATAGTATGTTTGGACATGGATGGAATTATGGATACAGGGTTAAAATCTTAATGGCGTTGAGGATGGAATGAACTGCAATGTCCGCCGTGAAGTTTTAAGCAGCTATGATCTGTTTATTTTATTCCTCAGTTTGAGTTTCATTGTTCTGAGTTAAACTCTTTCTCTGTTAAAATTGGATGTTTGGAAGCCAAAAAAATTGGAAGCCAAAAATATGCTGCAGTGAAATTTACAGTATCAATGTTTAAACACACTGAAGTTTAGAAAAGTAAAATAGTCGATGTGTTCACAGAGAAAATGTTTTGATTTTCAGAAACATCTTAGTTTTTTTGGCTTACACTAAAACAAATTATGCACTTTTATTTTACAGTGATGAAATTGGTTGCATGTGTTTATTTTAAAAATTATTTTAAAAGTACCAGTATTTGTTTTTGGTAATACTGGAGTAAAGCACTGATCTTCCAAAATGACATTTAAGCACAGCAATAAAGAGCAGATCATCAGATATCAGCTACACCTGCAGACGGTCTGAGAGGCTCATCTACATAAACAAACCCACATCCACACAGTGTTGCTTCACACTAACACATTAGTAATAAATGGGCATTTGGTGTGTGATTACCGTGTGTGTGTGTGTGTGTGTGTGTGTGTAGTCCTGCAGGCGAAGGTGGATCATGAGACTATAGGACAGAAAGTGGTGAAACTGACCTGTAGCCCCCCCTGCAGGCCCAGTGGAAACTGTTACTACGACTGGTTCAGATATAAAGGACGGTTCAGCAGTGACTACGTAGGATGTTCATATAGCGCCTCACTTTGGTTGAACTCCACCAGACCATCTGATCACGACAGCTACACCTGTGAGGTGAAGAACAACGGCCTCCCTCAGCAAAACTGTGAGTGTCTGTCAGTCTGTCTCTCAGCATCAAACCACTGAAGAGAAGTACAAGAAGAAATTTGGAACCAATAAATAACCTGCATTTCACACCTGTTTGAGATTTTACAAACCAAAGATCAACACAGAGTTCATAAGAACAATTTTACAACCCAATTCCAGTGAAGTTGGGACGTTGTGTAAAACATAAATAAAAACAGAATATCATGATTTGCAAATCCTTTTCAACCTGTATTCAATTGAATACACTAGAAAGACGAGATATTTAATGTTCAAACGGATAAACTTTATTGTTTTTTGCAAATATTCACTCATTTTGTATTTGATGCCTGCAACACCTTCCAAAGAAGTTGGGACAGGGTCGTGTTTCCCACTGTTACATCTCCTTTCCTTTAACACTCAATAAGCGTTTGGGAACTGAGGACACTGATTGTTGAAGCTTTGTAGGTGGAATTCTTTCCCATTCCTGCTTGATGTCCAGCTTCAGCTGCTCAGCAGTCCGGGGTCTCCGCTGTCGTATTTTGAGCTTCATAATGCTCCTCACATTTTCAATGGGAGACGGTCTGGACTGCAGGCAGGCCAGTCTAGTACCCGCACTCTTTTACTACGAAGCCACGCTGTTGTAACACGTGCAGAATGTGGCTCGGCATCGTCTTGCTGAAATAAGCAGGACGTCCCTGAAAAAGACGCTGCTTGGATGGCAGCAGATGTTGCTCCAAAACCTGTATGTACCTTTCAGCATTAATGATGCCTTCACAGATGTGCAGGTTACCCCTGCCATGGGCACTAACACCCCCCCACACCGTCAGAGATGCTGGCTTTTGAACTCTGAGCTGAAAACAATCCAGACAGTCCTTTTCCTCTTTGGCACGTTTTCCAGAAACAGTGTGAAATGTGGTCGCGTCAGACCACAGGACACTTTTCCACTCTGCGTCAGTCCATCTCAGATGAGCTCGGCCCAGAGAAGCCGGCGGCGTTTCTGGGTGGTGTTGATATGTGGCTTCGCTTTGCATGGCAGAGTTTTAACTTGCACTTGTAGATGGAGCGACGAACTGAGTTCACTGACAGTGGTTTTCCGAAGTGTTCCTGAGCCCATGTGGGAATATCCGTTACAGAATGATGTGGGTTTTTAATGCAGGATCGAAGGTCACAGCATTCAGTGTTGGTTTTCTGCCTTGCCGCTTACCTGCAGAGATTTCTCCAGATTCTCTGAATCTTTTGATGATATTATGGACTGTAGATGATGAAATCCCTAAATTCCTACAGTTGCACGTTGAGAAACGTTGATCTTAAACTGTTGGACTATTTGCTCACGCAGTTGTTCACTAAGTGGTGAACCTCGCCCCGTCCTTGCTTGTGAAAGACTGAGCCTTTCAGGGATGCTCCCTTTATACCCAATCATGACACTCACCTGTTTCCAGTTAACCTGCTCACCTGTGGAATGTTCCAAACAGGTGTTTTTTGAGCATTCCTCAACTTTCCCAGTCTTTTGTTGCCCCTGTCCCAACTTCTTTGGAACGTGTTGCAGGCATCAAATTCAAAATGAGTGAATATTTGCAAAAAACAATAAAGTTTATCAGTTTGAACATTAAATATCTCGTCTTTGTAGTGCATTCAATTGAATATAGATTGAAAAGGATTTGCAAAGCATCGTCTTCTGTTTTTATTTGTGTTTTACACAACGTCCCAACTTCATTGGAATTGGGGTTGTAAGTAAGCTTAGAGTACTCTCCACAAATATTAACAGAATAAATATGAGATGAAACACAAGCCAGATTCCCTCAGTCAACCATCATTGTGAGAAAGACCAGAGAAAACAGTGATGACTGGGTTGAAAGGTTGTTGAGATGCACAAATCAGAAAATGGCTACAAGAAAATATAAACAGTAGGAAATGTCAGGTTCCACTATCAGGGCAGTATTTAAGATTAAAACAGGTAGAGATGTGAAGATTCTGCTGGAAAGAGGACTCCGGTCTTTACTGACCTCACAAATAGAAGGATTTTTCAAGTGGACAAAGAATCTCAGATCACAGATGGGAAATTGTAGACATTAGTGAGTTGGTGTGGATGCAAAGACGGCCATGCAGAAAAGTCCCTCATCCCCTCAGTGAAGTATGGTGGAGGATCTGTGATACTGTGGAGATGTTTTTCTTCCAAAGGCCTGAACAGTTTATTTGGATACATATGATCACAGACACCACCAAGAACAAGCAGAAATAAAATCCTAAACCTGCCTCATCCTGAAAGCTGAAACTGGGCCATAGTTTGGATATTTCAGCAGGATAATGATCCAAAACATGCCTCTAAATGAACACTTAAATGGTTCACTTACAACAGAATTAAAGTTCTGCCAAGGCCACCCCAGACCCCTGACCTCAGCCCCATAGAAAACCTTTAGGATAAGCTGAAGAGGAGAGTCCACAGTATGGAGCTCTGAATCTGGAGGTTCTGGAGAGGTTCCTTATCGAAGAACAGTCTCGGATCCTTTGCCATGTGTTCTCCAGTTTCATTTAGTGCTATAGAGAGACTCTGACCTGATATCTTTGCAAGGGGAGACATAAATGGAGGGATGCCAACAATCATGGCACAGAAAGATTTGAGAGAAAATTTGTTTCATGAAAGATGTTTTTTTTTCTTCTTTCTTATAATTCTTGTATTTTACATGAAGGTTAGATTTATACTAACTTATTGAATTAAAGATCCAAAGTATCAGCAGTAAAGAATGTTCTTGCAGCCTGTTCTGCTCATGTTTATCAGAGGTGCCACAATTTGTGGAGGCACTGTATATTTAGTCCAAATAAAAGTATCATACTATGTACATTTCTGTGCAAAAGTCAGTGGCTGAGGAAACGTCCGATGCTCTCTTGTTATCAAATATTAAATATTCATAACATGCTAATAAAAGGGCACTACATGCTTCCCAGAATGCTTCCTGGTGTTGCCTCTTCCTGGGCGTCACTGCAATTTGTCTTTACAGTATTACTTTCTCACTGTCCGTGTCTCTCTGCTGTCTCCCTCAGCTTTTCTGAGAGGAAATAAAATATCACCCCTGTAGTTGAGATGAGCGTCATATAGAAATGTCAGATAGTAGAATCACTGGGACTTGATAGAATTGAGAATAAAGAGCTATGTGTATTGTTTGTAAAGCAGAGGTGATTTCTACAGTGTAACGTTGGGTAGATTAAAAAGCCAGTAATTAGTGAGAATATTATATTACAGCTGCAGATTATTATATCTATTATATCATTTCATCTTCCTGACTGTGACTCTGTGTTCCAGGTGAACTGCCTAACCAGCACTGGGGTGTGACCTACACTCCTGAACGTGTCTGTGCTCTGAAAGGATCATCAGTTGATCTGTCCTGCACTTATAAACACCCTGAAGGACTCACAGTGACTAAATCATTCTGGTTCATTGAAAGTCTCCGGCAGCGAGGAGTTGACCCTGAGGATGTACGAGAGTCTGATCAGTATAAGGGGAGAGTGCAGTACAGCCGGACCCTGAACTCCTGTAGAATGACCATCACTGACCTGAGAGAGAGTGACGCTCACACATACAGGTTCAGATTCTACACTGATGATCCTGACAGCAGATACTCTGGCAGACCTGGAGTCACTCTGTCCGTCACAGGTAACTCTGCATAATGAATATATAGTTTATCACAGGAAAGGAAAAAATAAAGTTTTTTTTTCTCATAATACACAAACAGGGTAAACTGGTTCACTGGCATTAGCAGACTAAAGCAATTAGTAACTAAAAGGCTGCTCCTTCAGATGAGCTAGTACTAACACAAGAGCTGACCAGTGCAGTGGTCATGCAGTGCAGATGATGATGATGATGATTTTAGATCTTCTACATGGAGCTTTTTTCCTTTGTGAATGATGTTCCGTTACATTAGTTTGAAGACAGAAATCTGTTTGTTTTTGGTTCTTGCCAATGACAGCTGGATTTTTTCCTTCTCTGACTTTCTGTAATGTAGTGTAACAACTACCCCAGCAGTGATTTCAGTGTTCAGATACTGACCCCTGGAACAGTGAACCGAGTGTCCATACACACACCTACTAGATAACATACAGTGAGGTGAGTTAACTGGAAGAGTGTCTACAGATGAAAATAACACTAAACCTTGTTTAAAATCACCTGCAGATCTGAAGGTTACAGTGTCAGATACAGATGGAGGAGTAAAGAACCTGACCTGCAGCTCCACCTGCACTCTGCCCAACAACCCCACCTACATCTGGTACAGGAACGGACGGCCTGTATCTCAGTGTGAATCTGCCTCCTGCCCTGTAGCTGTGGTCAGTGAAGCGGTCAGCTACAGCTGTGCTGTTAAAGGCAGTGATCTCCACTCTCCTCCAGTGTGTGAGTGCAGATTATCACATGCACTAATAATCTGTTCAGTAAAAAGCAAAAAAAATTAAAAATAAGTATTGAAATACACTCAAATACCAAATCATGGGACAGGACTTAGTTTCATGTAGGACCCCCTCTAGCCTAGTCCACAAACTCCACATGGAATTGATTCCATAGGTGGACAGAATACGGTTGGAGGGATGTCCACCTATGGAATCAATGCCATGTGGAGTTTCTGGACTTAGTCAGGCTAGAGGGTGTCCTACATGAAACTAAGTCCTGTCCCATGATTTGAAAAGTGGGGTCCATTACTTCATGGGGTCTGCGCAACACACAAACCCCACCATCAGCTGGAAAGCAACTGGCACCATGACTCTTTGGAACACGCCATATGTTGCCAGTCCTCTAGGGTCCAGTTAGTAACCTCATGAACCCAGGTGAGGTGCTGTTTCTGGCATTGTGGTGTTAATGGAGGCACTTTAGTTGGTCTTCTGCTCCCGTATCCCATGGAAGCTAAAGAACACTGCACTGACCTGTGGGATATGCATGTGGGGCCTTCTGCAGTGAATGTGAATGTGGATATGATTTCTGCCAGAGTCGCATGTCTGTTCTTATGGACAATTCTAGCCAGATGCCGCTGGTCACAGTCATAAAGCACCCATGGGCGGCCACTGTGCTGTCCACTGTCGGAGGTAATGCCATCTGTGACACTGTCAACGTGGATCAAGGAATGTTGAATGTCCGCACAACTTCAGCAACAGAATTTCCCGTTCGTCTGGCATGCACCATCTTGCCTTGTTCAAACTTTGATAATTCACGAACTAAAAGTTACAAACAAATGAAATAATTTGGAAGTAAAATTTTTGAAACCCCAGAAGAAACGAGCGAGTCAAGCTTTATGGTGCCTTGTACCTTGTTCCACCTCACTGGTGCCCCATAGCTAAAGGCAGTTTTACCAGCTCAGTAAAAACTCAGGGAACCTCAAGTGAAATAAAATCATCTGAGCGGGTTTTGTAACGTGTCCTTTACAGTGAGCATGGAGGTCATGTACTCTGGCATCTGACTGAGAGCCTTATAAATAAACAGTGCCCAGTGTTTCCCTTCTTACAGACAAAGATGACCATCCCCCTCTCTCATACAACAGTGGTGAGTCCTGTATGGATCTCCAGTAATGAGTCTCAGAACAGAGGGATAAAGAGGGTCCAGAGCTTTCAGAGAGCTCACTGAGGCGTAATCTGTACAGCACATCCTAAGGGCTAATTTGTGGCTTTGGAGAGCGACTAGTAGGCAGGTATTAACTGTGACCTTGGTTGGTCTGGTTGCAGCATCCTTCCTGTAAGATTCAGTTCACTGCTGCTAAACAATCAACAGTGCAGAAAAATGGAGAAAATGCTCCCCAATCTTCTGACTTTATTAGGCAAAATTACACATGGGTTTAAAATGACTGGCCATGTATTCAAAAGCTTCTGGTGGCAGATTTAGCACACCCAGACTCTTAATACAGTTGAGGTACTGAAGTTAAATCCATTTCAGAGAATATAAGTTAAAAAATTAAATGTTAAGCAGACGTGATTCATAAATGGGCCAGACCAGTTTTGCTGCTGTAGTATTTTTATATTATGTTGTTTTTACTCGGCCAGATTTATTACTGCTTTATATATTTTGATTATTTTGGTTATAAACTCTGGCTAAAGTTTTGAATATTGTAGTTATGATGTTTCAGCTCTAAAGCTCTACAGGTATAGACATGCCACTTTGTTAGAATGTGGCCATGCAGAGCGGTGAGCGTGGAGCACCACGGGTTCAGCTGTGCGGCAGTGAGACTTCATTCTTGTAACTAGTTGTTGTGGTTTGAATGGTGTGGATGTGTATTTGGGATGTGTGGTAGTTTGCGGTTGTGGTATGAATGGTGCGGATGTGTGTTTGGGATGTGTGGTGGTGTGTGGTTGTGGTTTGAATGGTGCGGATGTGTGGTTGTGGTTTGCCGTTTACCTTGTACGGGACATGTGTGGTTCTAGCTGACTTGCCCTGTGGCTGTTCACTAGCGCTGGGTGGTGGGTTCCCCTGCTGCTGTGTTAATTGAAGAGCACTCGTTTGAAGTGCTGTGTTTCCCACGTCTTCCTCTTCTATGCAGACACTGCACCAGTGTCAGAAGTGAGATCTTGTCCTAGTGGTCAACCCAGTGGGGAAACGGTGAAGAAGACCAATTCTGGACTGCGAGGAGGAGCAGCACAGCGTTCAAGATGGCATAACGTTGCTGGAGGTTGGAGGTGGCACAGTGAGGCGCAACAGTGACATGGTGGGTCAAGGCTGAGCACTGGAGCTCCAACACACACAAACTGCAGTGCAGTGGGCAGCAGAGAAAAAGGAGAATGGTTGAGGGAGCACCGTTGCTTTTGCTGCTGTAGTGGAGGAAGTAAAGAGTGACCAAGGGAGCGCTACTGCTGCTCCTGCTGCCCACAGGAGTGTGAGGACTGATGAGAGGAGATCCATTGCACTGGGGTGACGGTTGTAGTGCTTTGTCTTGCTCTGCTTCAAGGCACGTGGCTGTGAGCACATGCCCATGTCTTATGTTTACAACCGTTAAAGGAGCAAATATAGCTCCCCAATCCCTGCCTGATTGGCCATGGTGCGGGAGGCGTGGCATGCGGAGCTGTGAGCATGGAGCACTGCTGTCTCTGATTCACTCATGCCAGTGCAACACACACTAACACACCACTACCACGACAGCATCACTACAGTGCTGAGATTCACCACCCAAATAGTACCTGCTCTGTGGGGGTCCTGATCACTGAAGAACAGGGTATCAGAGTATACAGAGAAACAGATGGACTACAGTCTGTTATTGTAGAATAATAAAGTGGACAAAGAGCTTATGAGGTGGATGGTGAGTGTATAGTGTACAGTGTCATGCTGAAGTACTTTACTCCTCAAGTCATCAGACTCCTGAATTACAAATGACACAGATTTAATAATAAAAACTGAAACCTGTTGCTAGCATAAATATTCTACTTCTTTACACTAGTACTTAGAATTAGGACTGCCTTTCATTGCAGTAACAGTGTTCTTTCTAAATGTTTGCTCCAGATTAGTTCAGGCTCGTGGGCCACAATTTTCTAACAGCGACACTGGACGTTTTAGGACTCTCCTTGTCGATGTTCAACCACTCTTGTGTCGTTTTGGGCCTTTGCTGTGTATCACTGTCCTGCTGGAAGCTGAACTTTCTACCAAGCCCTAGTTTTTTAGCAGAATGAAACAAGTTGTCTTAGTGTCTCATTGTGTTTTCCAATATCCATCTTTCAGTTTTAATAAGATGCCTGCAGTGGAAAAGCAGCCTCACTACATGAAGCCCCCCCACCATACTTCACTGTTGGTACAGTGCTTAATGAGGAATGAATGGTGTTGGGGTTAATTTGGCCCAAAAGCTCCATTTTCTAATCTACCAGAAAACCTGATTGTGGAATGTGCCCGACGATGATGGCCAAGGAAGCCGGCGGAAAGGCAGGGCCCGAGCACTCTTGGCTGTAATCATCGGGGCTCAGGGGACGGGCTCATGCCACACTGATCTCTCATTTTCACTGGGTCACTCTGATGTTGAGCTTGAGCTTTTTGTGTGTTTGTTCTTCAGTAAGGACTTCTTCTCAGCCATCCTTCCAAACAGGCCAGTTGTATTCTGAGCTCTTGATATTGTTGACTGCTTCCCCTTCTTGCTCTGACACTGTTTTGAGGGATGGTCTTGTCTGGGCAGTGCCTCAATGGTTATGATGCAGCTTCCATTCCCTTGATCCTGCAGCACTCTCTGGGAGATTCAAACACAGACATATAACTTAGGAAGGCCTACAATATTGAGCATGTGCATAATTGTATTTCTAATATCTTTAGAATCCTCTATGATCTTCCTTTTCACAGCTTCCCATCAGATTCACACTCTGACCAATTGTACTCCAGAAAAGATCAAATTTTTAATTAATCATAGAAAGAAGCAAATTGTGAGCCAATTGTGTCCTCATTAGACATAAAACATGGTATGACTCAGCACAAGAGTCATTTATAATCAAGATGAACATGATGACTTTTAGGGCGTTGAATACTTTCGCTAGGTGCTGTGTATTAGATAAAGAAACTTGTGAAATTTGAACAGTTTTCCATTTTGACTCCATTGTCCATTTTAAATGAGCTCTGGCCCAGAGAAGATTGCAGCATTTCGGGTTTGTGTTGACATACGGGTTCTTCTTTGCATGATACAGCTTTCACTTGCGTTTGTGGATTTCATGGTGAACTGTGTTCACAGACAGTGATTTCTGGAAGTGTTTCTGAGCCCATGTAGTGATTTCCACTACAGAATCAGGCCTGTTTTTAATGTAGTGCCGTCTGAGGGCCCGAAGATCATGCACATCCAGTATTGACAGTCGGCCTTGTCTCTTTCTCCAGACTCTGAATAATTTGATGATATTATGTACTGTAGATGGTTGGATTTCCAAAGTCTTCGCAATTTTACATTGAGCAACATTTTTCTGAAATTGTTCCACAATTTTTTAAACCCATTTTTTTTCTCGGTTTGGTGAACCTCTGCCCATCTTTGCATCTGAGAGACCTCTGAGTCAGTTGCAAATGGATCCTCCAGCTGTTCTGATTAGTACCACTTACCTTTCCAGCCTTCTGTTGCCCTGTCCCACCTAAGTCCTAAAAGAGTTAGTTTTTATATGAAATGGTAAAATGTCTCACTTTGAACGTCTGATATGTGTTGTGTTCTACTGTGAGTAAAATATGGGTCTATGAGATTTACACAACTTTTTAATGACATTTTTACACATTCTACACAGCATCCCACCTTTTATGGATTGGTGTTAGTGTTGTAAAATGTGCAAACAATTTAACAGTAAAAACGGGAAGACGTCTATCTTGGTGCTTTTTTTTCCACTGCAGTTATACTGTATATTTGTTATCAAGTATATTTTTAGCTTCTTACTTTCACTTTTGCTTGAATGAGATTTTGACACCGTTTCCAAACTTTCACTGAAGTATAATCTCTGTTCTTTTTCCTCTCCTGCATCTCTGCACTAATACAGATAACAGGACTTCAGTATATGCAGCTTCTGGAGTCGCCGTGGTTTTGCTTCTGATATTCACTGCAGTCTTTTTGTGGATGAGGTGAGAATCTGAACACATGTAAGATATGATTTAATGCTGGAGATGTGAGTCTGAAGGTCATTTTCCTCTGAAAACTCCAACAGGAGACGACCTGCCGTGACCAGCAGCAAGACAGAGAAGAGCAGTGGAGAGGTGAGTTTCAGGGTATTTTTACACTTGGACAGTTTCAGCATTTCAGGTAGACATGGATTAAAAATTTGTGTGTTGTTGATTTTCTCATAGTAAATAAGTTACACATCCTCTATAGAGACACACTTCTGCACAAGTACTGTTTATTTCCTGAATTTAACAGATTAGAGGGGAGTAAAGATATAGCACATGCACACATGGCAAAGAAACTTGGGATTCTCTAAATGATCCTGAACCAAACTCTGTACAATTCATTTGCAGTTTGTTTTGTGGTCTGATTGATTTGTGCATTGTGAAAGCAAAACAGCCCCAGTCCGTTCGCGTTTAGCTTTATGGTTTAAAGAACATTGAAGTTTATCCTACATTAACAGTCACAGTCTTCCAGCACTGATCTGTTAAAACAGGCAACTCGGGGTAAATGCAGCCTGTGATCTCATGAAGCGACAATAGCACTGCATGCTAAAGCAGTAAGACAAGAGCCTGTGCAGTGTTCATAGATCTAACTCTCATTTTCACTGTGATCTGTTACAGAAGCCACTGCTTTTCATCTGTTTCTCGCTGTTAATCTGAGCAGTCCGTAACTGTAACAGTGGCTGTAACACTCTGGCACACTTTACAGTCAGTAACAGTGTTTTCATAGAGCTGTTCCTCATTGTTACTCTGACGGACCTCTAAATCCAGACACTTCTGTCCAATGACTGGCCGGTTTCTTCCCTTTCTCTGTATTCAATATTGTATATTAATTGAAATCTTATTCTCTGTTGCTCTTATGTTATTGTTTTGCTATTCTGTGTGGACCAGAGGAGAATGGGTTCCCCTTTTAAGTCTTGGTTCCTCTAGAGGTTTCTTTCTCTTCCTCTTAAGGATTTTTTTTTTCTCCTTTTTTGCCCTGGTCACCCTTGGTGATGCTTAACTACACCCTGTTTTCGGTAAAGCTGCATTGTGACACTTACATGCCATATTAACAAATCCTGACTTTTAATTTTATGGTGTTTGAGGATGATGCTAGGCATGCATGCAACATAGTTAGACCAATTGAATTGGAAGCACTGTAATACATACCGAAGTAAAATGGTGATAAAGTATATAGTTAAGTGTACAATGTATAATACACAGCCTAATAATGTTTAGCAGAAAAAAAAAAAGAATCGATCAGAAACTAATAAACTATGGTAACCAATGAATAGCTGTGGCTTCATTAGAGTATTTGGCTGTGCCACATTTAAGCCCACAGTAAAACAGATCTGAATGATAAACCACACCACACATCATTAGGGTCTACAGGAGTGGAGGTGATCCAAAGGTGAACAGGTGATCTCCTTTAAAGTTTGCTTACGTTGTGAAAAGATCCTGTACAGCAAATTCCTTTTCAGTTTCAGTCCATTTAATAAGAACCATATGTGAAATGCGTCTTTAGAATCCAGTTTGAATTGGATCCATAGAGGAATTCATAAGAGTCTAATATTCTGTTTGCAGCAGTGACGATGTTAAAGTTGCCTATTAGGGGTGTAACGAAATTCATGTTTTCAGGTTAGATATGATTTTTGATTCTGAGGTGGAGATTGAATTTGATTCCTGCTCTAATTCTGTTTTATATAAATAATCATCTCTCTCTCAGCGAGCTTCAGCCCCTGTGTACAAAGATGTCTCTGCCCTGGCCGTGACCTCTGGCCCCTCAAGAGCTGCATCCTCAGATGGTCAGGATGATGTTCAGTACGCCACCGTTCATTTCTCACACTCTCAGACGAAAGACGTTCCTCTCAACTCCACCGTCCACCCTTCAAACGCTCTGCCTGAAGAAGAGCAAGTGCAGTACGCCGTAGTGAACACTGCTTACTGAGCAGTTCCTGGTTTAGCAGTCCAAATAACAGTGAAGCAGTTTATTCTGACACACCGTTCACTTCTTCTGCTTTCTCTGGAAATAGAGTCTCTACAGCACAGAGAGTCAGCAGCCGCAGTTAAATTTAACCTTCAATTTCCTGCCTACTTCATACACACGTTCATTAAAACTGTTTGGAACTATAAACACAAATCCTAAACACAGACGATCTGAAATCTACAGCACATGAAATTGTTAAAGTCCCAGTAGGCACAATGTAAAGTATTTGCATAATAACGAAATCGACTGTTACAATACACAGCATGCAACATTTAATCTGAGAAAAGCATGGTCTTAAAATTATATCAAGCTTGTGGACCAATGTCATTTTGAAAGCCCCTCATAGATTATTTACAAACGTTCAAATTAGTGAACATCAGATGATGCAACAGCTGTAGAAATATGTTTAGAATGAGGTTTTAGGTTGGGGGTTATGTAAGGTTATCCAGACATGCATATTTAAAAAAAAAAAAAAAAAAAATTAAAAAGGCTGTGTTGGAAATGGCCTACTTCATACTGGTTGCTTCCTAAAGAAGAGGGTAGGGGTGGGTCTTGAGATCAGTCTATTTCGAACACACTAGTTTTTTCCCCTGCATTTTCAGAAAAACATCTATATTAGCTCATTCATTCATTTTCAGAAATGTGTACAGGCACAGGAGATCAAAACTACTTGAAAATGCTCACTTGACCACGTCAGTGCAGTAGGAGGTGGTGATGCCCCATAAAACTGCACAGTGCGCTCACAATGTTCTTCTTGTGGTGCATGACATTCAAAGTTTGTAGTGCTTTAAAATAATGAAAGAAAAACTTACCGCTTGCCATGGGTTTGTTTATTTTCACCTTGGCTGCACCGTCTCTGAAATATCCAACAGTCCTGATGGGGCAGGAGGACTTTCTAGCTTTTCATCTCATTTGAGTTGGGATTTATTTGAAATCTGACTTTGGTTAATAATCAGGTCATATATCTTTAGAATATGTCCTTATATACAATATATGTTTAATATTTGCAGTTATGCCTCATTTACAGGAACAGAACACAGTACATTCTGATGCCTCTGCACTGGTTTATGAGAGTTCTGAAATAAGTCTGTGAAAGGGAAAATACATCGAGCTCTTGCACCCACCATGCTACATCTCACTGTGTGTGCCATATTTACCTCATCATTAACCTTGATGTCATTACATTGGGTAACGCTTTCTTCCCCTCAGCAAGCCTCCTTCCCCTGATCTTTATCCATTGTCTCAGCTAAGATCTGTGGTTACCATGTCTGCTACTCCAGCTAGCCCCACTTCAACCAGATTTTCTTCCACCCATGGATGTTATTGCCTAACCCATGCCAGGTCAGAGTAATGAGCAAATAATGTTTTCAGAAATATCCAGATAACTGCGAATTGTGTTCAGGTGTATTTAAGTTGAATGTAAGGTAAGCATATATAGAGTGTCTACAGTGGGCAATCCAAGTAAAATGTTACCGAACATACATGGTTGAATGTCTTCAGTTCACTCATGCTGGACTCAACACAGTAGTGATAGGAAAGCAGGTTGAAATGAGCGAAACAAGCTCGATAAATAAATCTGGAGTCTTATTTATAACCTCTGTTGGGCGTTTAAACACTGCTTCTTGACTACTGGAAAAAAAGCAGCAGAAAACATGCAATCATATAGATGTTACCGGTTTCAGGGTGTCATACAGACATCACTGTGGCTTTGTACCATTCTTCTTGTGTCATTGTAAATATACAATTGAAATGTACAATAATAAACTGCTGGCCATTGAAACCATATGTCTGTGAAAGGTGGAGAACGGTTGGGAGATGATGGAGTGAAAATGGAGTTACTCTCCCCAGACTTGGTATAGAAAGCGACTATAAAGAACAGGTTTAAAGCATCTCATTGTGTTTGCTCATAAAGACACTGAGAACACACTGAGGGAATGCAACCACCGTGATGAGAGCAGCAGATGGAGGAGCGTCGAGAGAGGGGTCACACAGACGAATGGGAGGACATGACTGATGGACTTCAGACCTCAGCTCAACAGTTGGGATGTGTCGTAGTCAACAGGTGTCTGTCTGCACTGTTTAACATTGTTTCCTGGAGTTCCATTGGGTTCCAATCACGTTTGTACCATATCACACTGAGGATACCTTGACCAGCTAGCAGTACATCACACAGGTGTTGGAGCCTGAGGAGGTACCTTACCTACAGATGTCCTCTGGCACTACATTCCAGCAGGACAAGCACTTCTTCCTCACCTGCACATTCACTTCACGTCCTCCCACTGTGCACGTCTGGAATGTGGACTCATGGGTGAACTTTAGGCTCATATAGAGGCTTCATGGCACAGCATACCACAAACACCAGCGTCCAGCGTCTCTTCCCCTCCATGCCAGACTGTGTGAAAGAGGTTATTAATATGGCAGATGGCACATTTATAACTATCAATCTCGCATCTTTCTTGGTGTTGTCACTGTAATGGCTAGCAGTGTAAAAAATAAAAAAGCCCCATTTTTTGCAGTATTATTGCAGATATTTAAAAAAATGTAAATAATTAAACAGTATTAAAAATTGAGAAATACTGTAGAATTGGAAAACGTAAATGTCAAAGTATGTTACTGCTTTGAATATCAACATTCTAATGAGATCCTGTATTGACTGTGAGTACCTTGGTTTATGGTTGGATGATAGTTACGTTTAAATTTCACATTAATAAGCCAGTTAGTAAATGTAGGCAAACGTCTGTCTTTTAATTGTAACCATTTTTAGTTCTAACTTTTGTCCTATATTTTTTATCTTTATTGTGTATTGTTATTATATATTGTCTTATTTTGCCTATTTTTTAATTTTTCATCATGTATTGCTATGATCTTTTCCTAATTAAAGATTGTAATTATTTTATTTTAGAACTAATTTTACTTTATTTAGTTGTATTAGTTTTGGTTCATTTTACGCTACTAATTTCATTATGAAAGGACCGCAAAGACAAGGACTTTTTAAAGGACCGTAAAAGGAAAAAGTAACCCTGCCTCATTTACATCACCCTAAACCATTTTAAAGTCACCATCAGAGCCTGATTTCCTTTAAACGATGTTTACTAACCCTAACTAATAAAAAAACATACAAATGCGGGACGCTGAAGGAAGTGAAACCTGATGTATTTATAAGTATTAGATTCCAGATAGATTTCAGGAAGTGCCAGTAAACCATTATCTCTCTCTCTCTCTCTCTCTCTCCCTCTCCCTCTCTCTCTCCCTCTCCCTCTCTCTCTCTCTCTGTCTCTCTCTCTCTCTCTCTCCCTCTCTCTCTCTCTCTCTCTCTCTCTCTCTCTCTCTCTCTCTCTCTCTCTCTCTAGATATATATGATAATATAGGATATATATATCTGAGAACCCATTTGAATGCGTGATGCTGAAGTGACGAATATAAAAAACTCATTTGGGCTGCGGGGCTTTGAACTGAACCCTGCTGAGCAATGCTAATGCCAGTGTCACCTGTTTAGAGGATAAAGAACAGGAGAGCACAGAGAGACACTGGAGTGGGGTTGGTTTACATTTTGTGGTTGAACACCTGAATTAACTCGAGTGAAATCTTCTTTTGATGGAAGAGGGAATTTTGATCTGGCTAACTGTTGTGAAGGACTTTCTTCACCAGGGAAAGAACGTGACATTGATATCATGTTCACTGTGTCCACTCACTGTCCACTCTATTAGACAACTCCTACCTTGTCGGTCCACCTTGTAGATATAAAGTCAGAGACAACAGCTCATCTGCTGCTGCACAGTTTGTGTTGGTCATCCTCTAGTCCTTCATCAGTGGTCACAGGACGCTGCCCACAGGACGCTGCCCACAGGACGCTGCCCACAGGACGCTCTTGGCTGGATATTTTTGATTGGTGGACTATTCTGAGTCCAGCAGTGACACTGATGTGTTTAAAAGCTTCAGCAGCACTGCTGTGTCTGATCCACTCAGACCAGCACAACACACCACCTCTACGTCAGTGTTACTCCAGTGCTGAGAATGACCCACCACCCAAACAGTACCTGCTCTGTGAGGGTCCATGGGGGTCCTGAAGAACAGGGTAACAGAGTATCAGAGAAACAGATGGACTACAGTCTGTAACTGTAGAACTACAGAGTGCAGCTATACAGTAAGTGGAGCTGATAAAGTGGACAGTGAGCGTAGAAACAAGGAGGTGGACTTAATGAAGTGGCTGATCGGTGTATGTTCTGGTACGGAACACACAAACACAAATATACAGAAAGCAGGACAAAATTAGTTTTAAATTAAGAAGTATTTTATGTTTCTTTTTGCACTGAATAATTGCTGCATGTTTTAAATTTTACTTGACTCCAGCTAGTTATTGGTGAAGCAGCACTGCACAGATTCAGCGATCTTAAACTCACTTTTCACAAGAAGCATTTGGCTACTGTGAAAAATGACTGGTTTCAAGCTGCTGAAGGATCTATGAAACCTGGGTATAGCCCCAAAACGTAGATGTTTGTCGACATTCGACACCTGGTTAAAACAGTTACAATCTGAGTTTCAATTTTACACCGACATCATTTTATGACCAAAAGGTCATTTGACATCAGAATCCATCGAGGTGTCATATCAGGGTGACATGCCTGCTGGGTCTTTTCTTCATGCAGTCTATCAAAGTGATTAATTCACTACCACTGCTTTATCTGTCAAACTGTGGGAAACGGTCCATTTTGATGCTTTACATCACCTCATACACATCATTAGCCACACAAATCAGAGGTGAGATGGATGAACACTAGAAAGGGACCATTTTAACACTTGGTGCCATTGTTTTCTGATTTAACACATTTTGTGTTCAGAATAAGACAAACTGTTGTCTCCATCTGAAAACACTATGTTGTGTTTAACCCATGACAACACACAGCTCTTTAGCTTTTCACACAACCTATGAACCTATAAAAAAAAGCATTCTTATATAGATTTTAGAATTCACTCATTTTATTCCTTTTGGTGTCATGTTTTTGAAGAACAGCACTGTTTCCCCACAGCATTAGTACCTGGTGACACACGACCCTCATCCTGCCCTTTCACCGTGTTTATCTGCCGTTGTGAGGACCAAGAGTGGCGGGGACCTAAAAACAGGTAGGACGTTCATGCAAACAGACAATTCCATACCAGAACATTCCCATCAGTCTTTGTCAGATATGCTACCTTTAGACTGACTATAGTACATCATTACATCCACATGCACCAAAACGAAACAACCACACAACATCAACTGACAACAATCACAGACAGACATGCATGAAATCACAGGGAAGTGAGGATAACAGTCCTTCCAGTATTAACAACCGCCTACATCAGCTACATGTATTTAAATACAGCTTTTAAATATTACTACGTTTTGAATACTTTTCTAAAATACATGTAATACAATATTAAATTATATAAACTACATTCTTTAATACTTGCTGTATTACAGAAACATTTTTTTCTGATCTGATGGGTCAAGATAGGCTTTTTCACTAATTTGTACTAGAGAAGCAAATCTGACCATCTTATCTTAATTTAGAAGTAAAATTTTTTATCTCATAACGTCTTATAACAAGTTAGGTAATCATAATATCCCCAACGGAGGTCATTCATTAATTAATTACATCATGTTTGGTGGCTAAACAACCAATGACAAGAAAACTAAATATGGGAAAACAAAACTAAAGTGCAATGAGTTTCAGTAACCAAAATCAGAAGTTACAAAATTGTGATGGTGCCCTCTGCTGTTTAATGGGGTCACTGCCCCAGTTTCAGTTTCCATTTAAGACCCTGCCCACAGATCTAGTTCTACTAATAAGCAGCCGCACGTTCAGCTATACCACCTTATTATTCAACGACACTGCAGTATTTGATCTGGCAAGTTTTCATCAACACTAATCAACTGGGACTTTTGTTTTCTGGGGTTTTTTGAACTGCAGATTTAAATTTTAAATAAGAAGTAATGGCATGTTAGTGAACTTGTGTCTCTACATGAGTTGCCTAAAACTGACCATGTTCTCTTTTTATTAGAAGTGCCAACACTAGAAACCAAAGCCAGGGTTCTTCTGCAATTCTTAAGATTATAAAATGATAAACTTATTCTGTGTCCTAAATTCAACTTAACTGAAGTTGTCATGGTGACTAAACAGACAGAGTGAGGATGTTTCTGTAATACGGCTCCGGATCATAACAGTCACAAATCTGGAGTTTCCATGTCTACTCTAATGCACTTGTGCGCCTTTAAAGTACTCGAATGTCTGTAGCTCTTCCCGCAGTCGGAGCAGGAGAACGGTTTCTCCCCGGTGTGGATGCGCTGGTGTTGCTGAAGATGACTCGGCTGATTGAAACTCTTCCCACATACTGAGCACTGAAACGGTTTCTCTCCTGTGTGGATGTGCTGGTGCTTTTTTAAAGTACTTTTGTCACTAAAGCTCTTTCCACAGTACGAACAGAAATACGGTTTCTCTCCAGTGTGAACGCGCTGGTGTCTTTGGAGATGGATCAGCTGATTGAAGCTCTTCCCGCACTCGGAGCAGTGATAGGGTTTCTCTCCGGTGTGGATGCGCTGGTGAGCTTTGAAAGGACCTCTGTCCTTAAAAGTCTTTCCACACTCTGAACAGCAGTACGGCTTCTCTCCTGTGTGGATGCGCTGGTGTTTGTTGAGGTTGCCTTTATCACTAAAACTACTTCCACAGTACAGGCAGTGAAACGGTTTGTCTCCTGTGTGGATGCGCTGGTGTATTCGGAGATGACTCTGCTGATTGAAGCTCTTCCCACAGTCGGAGCAGTAATACGGCTTCTCTCCTGTGTGAAATCGGTGGTGAAGCTGGAGATGATTCAGCTGAGTAAAACTCTTCCCACACTCCAAACACTGAAAGGGTTTCTCTCCGGTGTGGATGCGCTGGTGTGCTTTAAGGGTTCCTCTCTCTGTAAAACTCTTCCCGCACTCCAGGCAGAGGTGAGTTCTCTCCTTGATTGTAATGGTTTGTATTTGTCTGTTGAATAAATCAGAGCTGAGAGTACCGGAGGAGCACGGAAGAACAACGGAGCTTTCTGCAGATTCCATATTTCCACGTGTGAGCTCTCCTTATTTCAGCAGTCTGACAGACTCCTCCTGGGGGTATCATCTGACGGGTATGTGGAGGTGTATGTAACCTGTGCAGGAGTGGTCACTCGATCCTGGAGAAAGAAGAAGAGACATAAACAGTTAAACTAAGGTATCAGGTATTTCTGGTGATTTACATAATGCAGACAATATTAACTAGTTTCTGATCAAGTAAACAATAAATGATTAAATAAACATGTCAAACAATTACAAAACATCCACTGTGAATTGTTTAGATTTAACCAATAATAAAAACCAATATATGTTGCCGTATTTATTTAATTCCAGAAAATCAGACTGTTCAGGCAATGCTGGGGCCACTGTTCACTCTTAAAGGGTTTAGTGAAGAAAATGAACACTCAAAGAACCCTTTGCATGATTAAATGATTCTTTGCATAGTAAAACGGTTCCTTAAATTGATGGAGATGTGCTGTGTATATAACCCCAAAAGGCGTTCTGCTACGATGTCAAGCTTTTAACAGTAGAACCCTTTTCAAAAATGTGCTATACTGAACCAGCTACAGCGCATTCCCCACCAATCTGAAGAACCCTTTCACCATTCAAAGAACCCTTTAATCCTGCAAAGGGTTCTATTAGTGTTCATAGTTCTAGACAAAACCATTTTCTGCACCAAAGACACCTTGAAGAACCATCTTTTTAAAGAGCATACTGAAATGATTGTATTCTATTCAATAAACTGTATTTTGCATGTTGGTTTGTGCTGAACTTGTGCTGGAGTTCTGGGTGGCTTCTCCTGAGGCTAGAAAGCCGGACCCCCTGTAACTAAAGTAGACTGTATTGGTCAGAGGAACAGGAAGGAGATGGGTTGGTGGCAGGGAATGTGAGAACTTCTTCACAGGAAATGGAGGGTATAGATGTGAATTTATAAGACAGACCGGAAGCAGGAGGGTGTTTCAGGCATGTTCCTCCTCTCAAGCTTCAGTTATTCCATAACCTCTTATGTAACCCTCTACCAATATGTGTTATATTTCTCAATGATGCTGCTCTACATCATTCTAACTTCATCACTGATCTTGTGCAGAACCAGGGAAGGTATCACTGTAATCATTAACAGTGTATATAAACTGGACCCAGTCATCTCGCTGTTCTCAGTGGTGACCAGGTGAGATCAATATGTGTGGGAAAAATACTCCAGTTGGTATAGGGAGCATATTAAAATACATCTTTTAAATGTCCTTAATATACATCTTTTAATATGCTGCAACTTTAGCTTGAGCTATCCCTGTACATAAGGCACCAGTGGTGACTTCCACCCCCTTAATATTATTTGTCTTTCTATCACAATACTAGTACGGATGCAATCAGCCATGGCTTAAAACAGTGAGCTACAACTGCGTAGTCTCCAAAAATATACGTTCTGTTTATATTATTCAACTACATGGTAACATTTCAATAATACAGTATAAAAGATAAATATGAAAAAAGAAAATTATGTGCACTCTTAAAAAGATGGTTCTTCAGGAGTTCTTTAGTAAACACAGTGGTACTATATGGAACCAGTAACATTCAAAAAAATGTTCTTTCTATGAGAAATGGTTCTTCAGATTTATGGAGAATGTGTCAGTGCTTCATAGCTGACATCATAGCAGTATCAGAACCTTTTTAGTGCTTATAGAACCCTTTATAAGGCGCCAGTGGTGACTTCCACACCCTAAGCATTATTTGTCTTGCTGTCACAATACTAGTACGGATGCAATCAGCCATGGCTTACAACAGTGAGCTACGACTGCGGGGTCTCCAAGAACATACAGTCTGGGACTGAAGGAAACGGGATTTTTGTTATTTCCAAAGTATTCCAAGTCCTGCCTTTACCCAGCCTGTCCCGAGTCCTGCCTTTACCCAGCCTGTCCCGAGTCCTGCCTTTACCCAGCCTGTCCCGAGTCCTGCCTTTACCCAGCCTGTCCCGAGTCCTGCCTTTACCCAGCCTGTCCCGAGTCCTGTCTTTACCCAGCCTGTCCCGAGTCCTGTCTTTACCCAGCCTGTCCCGAGTCCTGCCTTTACCCAGCCTGTCCCGAGTCCTGCCTTTACCCAGCCTGTCCCGAGTCCTGCCTTTACCCAGCCTGTCCCAAGTCCTGCCTTTACCCAGCCTGTCCCAAGTCCTGCCTTTACCCAGCCTGTCCCGAGTCCTGCCTTTACCCAGCCTGTCCCGAGTCCTGCCTTTACCCAGCCTGTCCCAAGTCCTGCCTTTACCCAGCCTGTCCCAAGTCCTGCCTTTACCCAGCCTGTCCCGAGTCCTGCCTTTACCCAGCCTGTCCCGAGTCCTGCCTTTACCCAGCCTGTCCCGAGTCCTGCCTTTACCCAGCCTGTCCCGAGTCCTGCCTTTACCCAGCCTGTCCCGAGTCCTGCCTATCTGGGCGAGATGCATTCCTGCACAGATTGATCAAAAGACGAGGCTTGATCTTAAATATCTCCCACAGCTAAGACACCACGATCAACCCACTCCACCCAAATAACAGGGGACTTCACAGAGCACAGCTTGGGATTTAGTCGAAAGCTACCAGATCGAGATTAAACTTAATATACTGTTGATAAATGTCAAAACCTCATTATCTGTATGATGGTTTAATTAAATTAGCTGTATTTACTCAAATCAAAAGCCCTACTGTAATAGATCAAAGACTCCCAAACAGCACTGTAAATCCAGAGACAAAGCACTGTATAACGTAATCAGGTACTCACCAGATCCATCAAACAGGGCTTACAGAACGTGATCAGAACACCTTATTCTAACGTCACACAGAGAACATGAGGTGAAGATACGACTGATGTCACCAACATCCGTTCCAGACTGTTCTCACCTACATGTTTGCACATTTTAATCCACATATTCCACAGAGAGGTGTGTATGAATGTGTCCCAACACACTTAAAAACATGGTTCTTCAAGGGTTCTTTAGTAAAGACGGTGGTTCTATACAGAACCATGAAAACTGGGAGAATCATGTCATGCTTAATTGGCTCTCTGCATGTTGAAAGTCCTTTAATGGAGAATGTGTTACATAGGATTCTATACAGCACTAAAAAGGGTCCGGATACTGTTTTGATCTCAGGCTTGTAACAATAAAACCAACAATTTTCCATGCAAAGAACCATATAATGTGTAATATAGGGTTCTATGTAGCACTAAAAAGGGTTCCGATACTGCTATGAGGTCAGGCTTGTAACAGAAGCACTGACATATTCTCCATCAATCTGAAGAACTATTTCTCCCTGCAGAGAACCATTTAATCATGCAAAGCGTTCATGGTTCTGTATAGAACCAGTATTTACTAAAGAACCCTTGAAGAACCATCTTTTTTAGGCGTTTACAGTATTTTCTTTTTTACAGTACTTAGCTACTGCAGTATGATGTTGGCACGTTTTACACTATTATTACTGAAACACTACCGTTTAGTTGAAGTGTAAACAACAACAACAACAACAACAACAACAACCGTTTAGTTGAATAGTGTAAACAACAACAATAACAACATTAGTACACTAGTAAGTACACAGTATGTACACACCCTGAATCAGCCAGAACGGTCTATACAGAACCATAAATGAAAGGCAGTGGGGGTCGGGGGGCTCTTGGGGGGGGGGGGTGCTGATCCCTCGTATCGATATATCGATTATCTGCTCTCACCAACGTTCGTGACTCTCTAATACAGCAGATGCGGCTCAGCACTCAGCGCGGCCTGCGAGGCCCGAGACTAGGCCCAAACACGGTCACTGCGTTCTAGATAAGAGTTAATCAGAACAGTACCTAGAACCTGTGATCAGGGTTACGGGCCAGAACAGAAGAAGCCCCGAGGAGCTAACGCTAACAGCGCTCAGGCTGGGCTGGATGAAGCTCCTCTGCTGGTGCAGATGTTCTTCTCACTGGTTTAGGTCTAAAACATCTCCCCAAACGGTCCTCCGGGGGTTAAAGCCCTGCGCGGTGTGGATGGGTGATGACCGCTGCCCTACCTCCACCCGAGCCGCTCCACCTCCACCCGAGCCGCTCCTCACTCCATCCAGCAGATCCGGACAAGCGGACCTGGCTTCTGCTTCTGGGGTCTTTGGCGGTTGGTGAGTCGTTCTTGTGCTGCATTAGCGCCCCTTACTGGATTGGAGCCCCATATCGGAGCTGAACATGGACCATCAGAATAACAGCACATGATAGGAGAGTGATAGGAGACTGTAGAGAACTTCTTATTAATAATAATAATTTGAAGGAAAATAATTCTAATTCAACATTTATTAACCTCTTCAGCTCCTCGCTCCGCACTCGGTCATGTTCTTCCTAACGTTCATATTCCATCAGCTCCATTCAGAAGCTGGGCGTCGTGTGAGGCTGTAGCTCTTCTCTCCAGTCTAATAGACGGTGATGTCATTTTAAACCCTTATAATAAAAGAAGCTGAACTCCGTTTGTTTTTCTACTGAAAGTCGACCCGTTTTTCCCCAAATCTGGGCTCTAAACTATAAACAGACGGCGTCTCTTCAGTGATCTGCTCTGGAAACATCACTTTTAGAAAACAACACAAAGAGCTGCGCAGATTTTTGGCTTTCAGCAGTGAATTGTAAACATATAGTGATGTGTGGAGATCATAAAACACAGGTTCTGTTAATCTGAGGGAAATTGCCTTAAGATTTGGTCATGAAAATTCAGATGGACAAACCAAGACGTACCCTGGAGAGTGAGGGGTTTTACAGAAACCTGAGCAATTTTGTTTGTTTCCCTATAAACTCTGAAACCCTCTTTCCTTTCATTTTCACTGTATTAGGACATGATCTACCGTCTATATTTCCAGTTTGATTGACAATATTCAATAATATTCATAACTACAGTCTCCCTTTTACTTCTGCTCAGTTATCACTCACATAAAAAATGTAAGCGTAACCTGATTCAAAGGATTCCAGCATTAAATGTTATCAGATTACTGTCCGTTCTTTTGGATGACCTCTCCTACAGAATGTATTCAATTAAACAAAGAAATGATTCAATTAGACTTGTTTATCAAAACACACGCAAAACACAAACCTGCAGTGTTTCATGAAACAGAATGACAGAATCTAGGTGGCAAATATTTAAAGCATAAAGATGATAAATCTGTTTGAGTTTAGATGTTTATACTCAAAGCCTGAAGTTCAGAAATCAAGCTTTAGTTCTCCAGGAAAAAAGTGGGATTTCAACCATTTACAATTTGGTCACTGAGACTAAAACAGGGGAACTATGACTGACGTAGAGCGACTCAGTACATCGGTTAAAAAGCTACACTGCTCTCCTGGGACTTTTCCTTCTCGGCCTGTTGGTTTTCATGCCAAAATCAAAAGATCAATCTGGTAGAGATGTTTTTTGAGACCCTCATCAACAGTAATTATAAATAGAGGTCTAATCAGCTCTCGGCTCTTTCAGCAGCTCATGTAGAACACGGCAGTTCCTAAGTTTAAAAAGGCATTGATTTCACATGAAAACTAAGAGGGTTGATGATCGTCTTAGTTAAACTAATGATCATTTGTACAAATTAGCATGTTGCACAATCAATTAAAAACTACTGAATAAAGAAACCACGCATGTGAAAAAGAAACCAACTTTGCCGCTCGTGGGAATTCACTGTTTTCACACTTCAGTTAAAACCTGCCAGGTTAAGGCTTTCAACAGTTTCTTTTGTAGCTGGTTAAACTAGAACTTTACAGAGCAACAAGTAACAGGCTCTCCACACTAATACCCTTAGCGCCCCTACCTGGACTGCAGGTGAACCATACCGATACAGTTAGCGCCCCCTCCTGGACTGCAGGTGAACTCTTATATGTCATGGCACTGTGAGCCAGTTTGCCAGACCCAGATTAAGCCTAAAGGCATATTCTAGGACTTGTAATGGTAAAACACCCTGACACTGCAGTTTAACCCAAGACTAGGCTTACTCTATGTTGAGAAAACCAGCATACTGACACGATTCTACTTAATAAGTACATGCATTAATTTAAGTAGTAACTTGGTCACTTCATCCTTTCAGCCATGTGCTTAGTGTATTTTTTCTGTTATTATCAATATGTAAATAATTAAAATAAGAATGCAATAACAATCATTTTACACTCAGACAAACCCAAGGTCAACTTACTGAATCACTATAATAGCAGATATTACACATCTTATTAATTACATTGCTACACACTGATATATACGTATCAATGCTCATTAGGTTTCATGGCATCATGTAGAAGATTTTTTATTGAGTGGTCATAACAAAAAAAGGAACACAAAAGTAAGAAATATCTTCACCATCTGGTGGTGAACAAGCAAAATAACCGCATGGCCAAACCAGCTCTCTATTTTATAACAATAAAGGCAGTTTAAAGCACATTTGACCATAAACTGGAAAATAAAAACAACACAACCCAACTGACCTGCAGTGAGTCTGGCAACTGCAACATGCAGGTTCAGCTGTAACTCGGTCAGATTATCTGTGTGAATAAAACTCGCTAACACTAGCGCAGCCTCCTGCGGCTCTAACAGTAAAATGACTGAAACGCTCGTTCTGATAATCCCAGCTTCAGTATGTTGGTCTGTAAGTGGTGTTAATTATGAATATAGAAGCTAATATTGATAATTACAGCACTTCACTGTGATATTTAGAGCGTTCTGGGTCCACAGTCCGGAGCAGTGAGGACCCACAGCAACGCACTCTTTACTGTGAGTTTCCCCAGAATTCCTTAAAGCAGAAGACGCTGCACTTTACTGACCAGCCAGTAGGTGGTGCTGAACCCATGATATGAATCACACTGAACCCACACGACTCTCCTCATTACTGATCTTCTGTTACTCTCTAGAACCCAAACAACGCCCCCCCTGAACCCAGCAGGGCTTTCTTGCTTTATTAGAGAAACAGCCGATCACAGTAAACATCGTTTAAAGGAAATCAGGCTCGGATTCTGAGTCATGGTGACTTTAAATGGTTTAGGTGGAGGTAAATGAGGTGAGAAACTGCACCGCTGTGTACAGTAGATCTGTTAGAAAAGCAGGAACAATAACATCCTTTACATTCTCACTTTCCCCAGTTCTACTGTTTATATATTACTATTGATACTATTTCATTATTGGCAATAAATGTGTACAATATATTACTATTTTGGTTCCATTTAATAATTTGCATTCAATATGTGCAACATTACTTTACAGGTAAATAACAGTTATGTAAATTATTATTATTATTAATAATAATAATAATAATAATAATAATAATAATAAACAGCCCCAAGCGATTTTCAGAGTGAACTTAAAACATCAGAGAAAGAAAATAAACAAAAGTTAGTCAAATAAAATCAGCAAACAAGGTGCAACAAAAATCAGTGACAAAAAGTTAATGAACAGTTCAGACAATTAAAAAAATAAAAATACTAATTAGAATTAAACAATGTAAAAGTAACATTACAGTAAAAGTAAGGGAAATATTTAAAGAAAGTTTTTAAAGTTTTTTTTAATCATAAAAGACGAATGTTTATTGATCGTGTGTTTCAGATCTTCAGTGCATAATAAACAAAACTGCTTCACCCCTTTTCCTAAGTCGAATCTGTGGAAAGTGTTGAAGGCAGCAGTGGATGATCTCAGAGCTTGATGTGGATCAGAGTTTATGAGGCTTTCAGAGACGTATGAAGGAGCTGCAGCACTAACAGATTCAGAGACTACTAATAAAACATTACTCAACTATAAAGGAATAGCCAGTGGAGTGATGATAAAACTGCTCTCATAGGTTCTCCTTATCTAGTACGTGTTCATGTTCTCGCCTGTACAAGCAGAAGGTCCTGAGAGCAAAACATTACAGTAATCAAGGTGAGGAAACACAAAAGCATGGATTAGTTTAGTTTTAGTTATTTGTACCTGGTAAAGCTGCATCGAATATGAAACTCAAAATCACCGTTACACGACGGCCACATCCTGCTTCTGTTCATCCAATGAGCATTCCTGTGTAAGGCTGCCTAATACAGCATTATGATCCCTAAAGATATTTACACAACATAGATTTCAATGTTTAGTTTGAGAATTATTCATTTGGAACAAACAATAAGAAACATATATATATAAAAAAACCCAAAACTATACATTCATATTCATTTCTCACACAACACTGCACTAAAAATCACCAATTCTGGTCTTCCTGTAACTGACCGTGCAGTTGGTCAGTGTTCTTTAAGCACCACAACGTACTCCATAAAGAACGTTGTGAATTGATTCATCTCAATAATGATATTTTCATACTGTTCACCACTATTACTGGGTACTTCATTACAAGACTGACATCTACTTGCACTTGACTCATTCTAGTATGGTGCGTCTGCTGGAGAGGTGGGAGCTTCCATCTTCTCAGGTTCTCTGGACGGTGCTGTAAATCAGGATTTCATCACTCCTGCAAATATTTGCAACAATGAGATCAGATTATTATTGTTTCCTTTTTTAGTACAAAGAGGGAATTTCATGTACTCCATAAATGATATGATATGCTGAGGGAAATAATTTTTTTCAGTTTATTTAATTTAATTAAATTATTTAATATCTGAAAATTCACAAGGAGAAACTGCTCTTTGTATTATTCTTCATACACTGGGTGCTTCACTGGTGTCAGAAGTGAGAATCATGGCCCTTTGTTTTTTAAAGACAAATGAAAGTTCACCATCTTAGAAAACATGCATCATATCATAAGCCAACCTAACTGCTGGGCTGTGGACCACAAGTTGTCCAAGATGCAACCTCTGGTCGTCTGGGGGCCAAGACCCAAGGGGAGGCAGCAGTTCGTAGGGAGCGGGTAACAGAACTTTGCCACGTGCTTGTTAACAATTATCTACTGCAGATACCTCAAAGATGCTTACCTGGTATTTAACTTACCTGCAATTAAGTGTCTATTAAGTATCTTAATGTTCCCAAAACACAACTGTGTCCCTAACCTAAACCTTAACCTTAACCTCATTTCTAATCCTGACCTCAAAGCTACTGAAAATAAACTTTCACCAGATCGTTTGTTAATAATAGATATTCTCTAAGGGACCATCCTAAAAAAGCAGGACTGAGTGCTCATCAGAATATTAAGACGAGTGATGTTTGATGAACTTGGGATCTCCAGCTGTTTGCTTTAAAAATTATAGGCATCGGATCAGCGTTTAGGATTGGGCGACGTTTCAAACCGATATTTGATGTAGTCCAGCAGAGCAGAACGTTTGAGAAGCTGGGCTACTGCAGTGAAATACCTGCATTTTATTTATGTTAATGTATTTGTAACTACAGAAACAAACAAGATTTCCACTGGACTGAAACTTTCAGCCAGGAATGCGTTAACATTAACTCTATAGATGCGAGTAAAATATGAAAGCGTATGAAGCTGAAAAATGAAGGGTTAATTTAACTGCAGCGCCAGCACCTCCCTGAAATATGATTAGCCACCCCAACATTCTGCTACAACGGCTTCCACCTTGCTGTGGGCCAGATGTGAGCACCTTTAAGGGGAGAGTGGTTTTGCTCTTGCCAATCTGCAGAACTTTGCAACCTCTCACCACCTAAACCCCCCACCCCCTGACTGCAGCTGCTGTCTGTGAGCATCTATTTTGAGAGAAAGCAGAAGAAGTGAGCTGCGAATGACCTGCTTCACTGTTATCTGTCCTGCTTACCGAGCAGTACTTGGTTTAGCAGTGTTCACTGTGGCGTACTGCACTTCCTCTTCTTCAGGCAGAGTGTTTGACGGGTGGACGGTGGAGTTGAGAGGAACGTCCTTCATCTGAGAGCGTGAGAAATGAACGGTGGCGTACTGAACATCATACTGATCATCTGAGGGTGCAGCTCTTGAGGGCTCAGGGGTCACAGCCAGGGCAGAAATGTTATCGTACACAGGAGCAGAAGCTCCCTGAGAGACAGAGACATGAAAGCAGATATACAGAACCAGATGACTGGGCTTTTCTCTGAAGAGCTCATACACTCTAGTGTTCATATTTGGGGTTTATTTTGATAGTTGGCTGCAGGAGCTGAAAAAGTTCTATTGGGGAACCTTTCTCTATCTGAACCAAACCAACATGTGTAGAACAGAATATCAAAAATCAAATTCAATCTGGTCCTCAAATTTATACTGAACCCTGAAACACATCATTGCACAGCTAACAGGTAATAATACCAACTGAACAATGTTGCTGCTGAAACAGAAATTCAAACTATTAAACTCGTTGGGGAACGTTTTTCAATTCTTTAATGTATTCAATTCAAACTGGACTCAAATGACTCCTTCATTAAAACTCACCTCTCCCATGCTCCCCGCTCTCTCTCTGCTGGTCACTGCAGGTCGTCTCCTGTTGGAGTTTTCAGAGGAAAATGACCTTCAGACTCACATCTCCAGCATTAAATCAGCTCCTGTTAATGTTCTGAAACTGCACACCGTCTATTTCACTCTCTACTGTATTAAACTGATTATATTAGTCAATTCAAAGTCAAAGATAATTAATATAGCTCTTTTTACAGGCGTTGTCACAAAGCAGCTTTACAGAAAAATCTGGGTCCAAGGCACCACGAGCATCGCCAGAGACGACACTGGCAAGGAAAAACTCCCAAAGAGCAAGAGGAAGAAACACTGAGAGGAACCAAGACTCAAAAGGGTCCACACTAGATAGCAAACAGCGTTAGTACGAACTATTAAAATCAGAAACGGGAGAAAACATGTGAAGCAATTGTTATAATTAAATAGACAGAGTCTGCGTAGCAGCAGCAGGAGGGTCAGTTCAGGTTAGGTAGCGTTGCACAGCGAGAAGCTCCATGATGGTCAAACCAGTCCAGAAGGCTGCCGAGCAGTGGAAACCCGATCAAGGCAGAAGAAGCAACAACATCAGATGGACAGGATGGACAGCTGCTCAACTCAGCAAAGAAAAACAAACACACAGACAGTTCTGTGAAGAGTAGGGGTGGGAATCTCTAATTCAGGGGGCTGCAATGCAGTTCTAAAACGCTTATCGATGCATCTTGATGCATTTTTCTTCTATACAAGATTTCTTTTTTCCCCTCTTACTGTGTAATGACCTAGTACTTTTAAAGAAAAGTACTTGTAATGATCAATAATTAATTTACTTCCAATTTCTTTTATTAATAATAACAAACAGAAGCAATGTGCCAAGTAAACTGACAAGTTGATAAAATCCGCCAATCATTTCCCTCTGTCCCCACTCCTTCCACTAGACCTCGTCCTCTTACTCTCAATCCCTTAAAGCGTTTCTCTTCCCTTTCCACAGGTGATGTCCTACAACCAAACAAATCCAGTGATCCAACCACATGCCCACTGGACCCCATCCCATCCACCTTGCTCCAGTAAATCTCCATGGATCTACTGCCCTTCATCACTTTTCTCATAAACAATTACTTGTCATCAGCTCGAGTTCCATCAGCTTTCAAGACTGCAAGAGCATTTCCCATCCTGACAGCTTGAAGTGGTTCACGTTCTATCTTCAGGGTCACTCTTATCAGGTAACCCAAGAGGCCACCCAGGTGTGCGTTCAGTCTTTTGTGATCTCAAGTTTTGACTACTGCAACACGCTCTTGGCTGGTCTTCCTATGTGGCCATCAAGCCTCTGCAACTCATCCAGAATGAAGCCGCTCTACTAGTCTTCAAATCTCTTCAGTCAAGTCTCTGTACTGCTGCGCTCCCTTCACTGGCTTCCTGTAGCTGCATCAGATTTAAAACCCTGATGTCTACAAAGCCAAAAATGGACCAGCCCCTCCCTCCCTGATGATCAAAACTTGATCTGTACCTGGAGTCCTTTGAGCTTCAAGTAGTCTAGTTGTCTGACAGTGTTTTAAAGCTGGAGTATGATCGCTATACCATGGGGCAGCTTTTTCTGCCTTATTACTTTACTTTTTAAAGAAGCCACATTATCTAGAGTAGACAAAAAAGTTTCCTCTAAGCACTTCATATCTATAATATCTAATTTGGTAGTATTAGACAGACAGTTAACAGAAGCTGATAGTTTAGCAAGGTTTCTGATAAAGGTACCAGCTATGGAGGAAGATATAGTCTTCTTAACATGATAAGATGGTAAACGTACATCACGACTGAAGTGAAGACTTGGACTAAAGTATGACTCTCCTACACTCATGGCTATCAGAGAGTACGAGCTATGCTACAGAGAGCAGATGAGTGGATATTGTCCCAACTCAAAAGACCAGGCTTCCCCTCAAAGTACCAATTATGTACAAATCCCACAGTTTTCTGAGCACCACTTGCACAACCAGCAGTTCAGCAACCATAACCTGCTACAAATTTTGGCGCCACATCAAACTGGGATGGGGCCAGAGCATATCACGGCATCAGATAAGTCTGGGATAATTTACACACCTCTTTAAATGTTCTCTTCAGTTATTTCTGCCTGCCGCAAACGAACGTCATCAGTACCTACATGAATGACTATTCTTGAATATCTACTGATAGCAAACAGCTTCAGGTTCCCTCAAATATTCCCTCAACAGGCATGTCAGAGGCCTGATACTCACATTGATTGTTGGCTGAATTGAGTCCTTTCCAGGTGTCTTGCAAATTCGAGAAGAGACTTCCAAAACTTGGTGGTTGTAATTAATTGCGAGTAAAAATTGAAAATCTAAAAAGAGACTAGCAAAATAGAGCAGAGAAAGCAGCAAACACTCCTGCAACTTCAAAAAACAGGAACTACATCACCTCATTAGAGCAAAGAACCACAGCATAGCTTACAGGCAGCATTTGGAGGATGTTTCTTATCTTACATGTGTTCAGATTCTCACCTCATCCACAAAAAGACTACAATGAATATCAGAAGTAAAACCACGGCGCCTCCAGAAGCTGCATATACTGAAGTCCTGTTATCCATGTTAGGGTCGGGATTCACTAGTGGAAAAAGAACAGAGAAGTCATACTTAATTAAAATCACATCAAAATATTACGGGGCCGAGCCCCGTCCCCACGACGGCTACTCGGACCACATCTCTGTGATGCTCTTCCCAGCATACAAAACGCTCATCAGACGTGCCAAACCATACCAGAAGCAATTGAGAACCTGGCCGCCAGGAGCGCTCTCAACTCTTCAGGACTGTTTTGAGCACAGTGACTGGGAGATGTTCAGAGTAGCAGCAACTACCAGTGATTCCATCAACCTGGAAGAGATGTGGCAGGGCATCCAGGCCATCACCAACTACAAGTCACCTCCACCTGCTTGTGACAGTGATGCCTCCCTTCCAGACATGCTTAATAACTTCTACACTCGGTTTGAGGCACAGAACGGCAGTGAGGAAAACCACACCTCCTCCAAGTGAACAGGTACTGTGTCTGTCCACTGCTGATGTGCGGAGAACTCTACACAGAGTCAACCCAAGAAAAGCACCAGAATCCGACAGCATACCAGGCAGAGTGCTCAGAGAATGCGCCGGACAGCTGGCTGATGTTCTCACGGACATGTTCAACATCTCTGCTGCAGTCGTTCCAATGTGCTTCAAGTCCACCATCATCATCCCTGTGCCGAAGAAGTCTCCAGTGTCCTGCCTCAATGACTACCGTCCCATTGCACTCACTCCCACCATCATGAAGTGCTTTGAGAGGCTTGTCATGAGGCACATTAAAGACCAGCTTTCTCCTTCACTGGACGCACTGCAATTTGCATATCGCCCCAACCGCTCAACAGATGACGCCATCTCGGTGAGGAACACCACATAACTCCATAGCCAAGAGAGCCCAGCAGTGCCTCTACTTCCTGCAGAGACTGAAGGCGGCTCATCTCCCCCCTCCCGTCCGCACTGTGTTCTACAGGGAGACTGGAGAGCATCCTGAGCAGCTGCATCATCACCTGGTTTGGGAATTGCACAGCCTCAGACCGCAAGACCCTACAGCATATAGTGAGGACAGCTGAGAAGATCATCGGGGTCCCTCTCTCCTCCATCTTGGACATCTACACCACACGTATCTGGAAAGCCACCAGCACCGTGGACGACCCCGTCCATCCCTCACACGGACTTTACTCACTGCTGCTGTCTGGCAGAAGGTACCGGAGCATCCGTGCCACCACTGCCAGACTCTGCAGCAGCTTTATTCCTCAAGCAATCAGGTTCATAAACTCACAAGGACTGAACCCCCATCCCCCCTCACACACACACACACACACACACACACACACACTCTCTTGATGCTCTACCTGCACTATCTGGATCATTGCTGCTACACTGTGTTTACACTGTTTTTCTCAGGTTTTTCTACCTCAGTAACTCCTGTGTTCATGTCTGTCATCTGACTGCAGATCACAGCAGGTGAATATCTCTGCACGTTATTCCACGACCTCATGTCCAGAGTGAGCGCTGTGTTGGTGCTGCACTGTCCTGTCTGTTTACTGTGTCTAATGTCTGTTTATCATATTTATTGTTTCTAGCTTAATTTTTTGTTTGCACAAGATGTCTGCACGTTCACACGTTTGTTCCTTTTTGTTGCACCAAGATGTTCCTGGAGGACTGTAATTTCACTCCACTGTGTACTCCTACACAGATGGAAGGACAATAAAAACCTCTTGACTTGAATGTTAGTGAAAGTACAAAGCCAAAAATATACTTGAAAGTACAGAAGAAAATTTACTGTACATTACAGTGAAAGTAAAGAAATGCAGAGCATGATGACAAAAATAACTACTTTCAGCTGATAACTGTAAGACAAACACTGAGAAGAAGCAAACACAGTAACATTGAGTTGAAGCTTAATCTTTGTGAAATAGAACACAAAAGTGCAATTCAGTAAAAATTGTGGTTGTGGTATATTGTTCATTTGAACCTGTAAACATTTTTGAAACATCTATGCAACTATGGACCATCTAGGGTCCCTAAGGACCAGTCTAAGAACCTCTGAGGTTCTTCAGTTCAATAATATTTGACTTCACTGTATCATTGTTAAATTATTTATGCATAATCCACCAACAGCAAAAAGCACATAATTACGTCTATAACATTTTTTAAATAACTGTAAAATGATAATATTTAAATGAGGCACTGCTGGCCATAATCTAATCGAAGATCAATTGTTAAATTTTCCACTCCTGCTGTTAAAAGAAGCATAAAAAAACAATTCCTGTAACAGAAACCAAGATGGGGTGTAAACAAGTAAGAGTTGCACTAAGACCTAAAACTGGCATGAGTCCAGTTGTCTTATTAACCTCTGTGTAGACAAGAAAGCGATTAAATCATCCCATAACACACCTGATGTAAGTGTCCATTCTGATGAGTTGGATGATCCGTATGGATTCTCTGCCATACAGTAGAAAACTCCATCTGCTCCTGCAGCTAAAGTTAAACTGGCTCCTTCTCCAAACTGTGTAATGTCTCCTCCTGTCTTCCTGAACCAGGTGTAAGAGCTGGCAGCGTTGGAGTCGCTGACACAGACCAGTGTGACGGAGCCGTTAACCTCAGTCTCAGATACAGATGGAGGTCTGGGAGAGTCTGAACGAGACAGAGACTCGACTAGTTACTGAGCTTCTTACACCCAGAGAAAAACATCATACAGAACAAACTGCTCTTACATAACACATCCAGACGGGAGGGTTCAGAGCGGCTCTGTCCGAGCTGGTTCTGAGCGGTGCAGTAGTAGAGTCCGCTGTGCTGGGAGCTGATGCTGGTGGTGTTGTAACTCTGTCCTGTTCCCAGCTCTACGTCTGAGCTCTGATTAAACCAGGAGTAGGAGAGAACAGGAGGGTTTGCATCACTGCTGCAGGCCAGAGTCACTGAATCTCCCTCCACTCTCTGTCCAGAGGGAAGAATGACCGCTCTGGTGGTCTTAGGGGAGTCCGAATGGAAAGGTGATGAACAATCAGGTGTTGCATATATAAATTGAACCATTAGTTCTTTTAGTAAGCCGTTTGGTCCTTGATGAACTGTATAATAGCAAATGGATTTAATTGATCCCACGAGTACATCGTTTAACCCCAGCTGGTATTTCAAACTGAAACACTGGCTAAAGAACTGGCTTAAGGCAGTGAAAGATAGCAACAGTTGCTTACACAGTTAAAACAGTCACATATTGAGTTTAGTGGCCACAAGACGATGAAAAAACTTAATGAAAAATATTTGCAAACTGTTATTTATGCAGGTTCTTCCGTTCTAATGATGTACACAAAAGTTACAAGAGTGCTGTTTGTTCCCCCCAAATTTAACCAAGTTGTCAAGTTAACTGATGTGTCTCGGGTCTGAAATTGAGACAATTTATTTATATGCACATTGTTTTATTAATGGCATGAATTTTAAATGACAGATGGACGGTGGCCTGCTAAAGCCAAGAACACAAAAGCATTAAGGGAGAACACAAATCCTTCCCTCACTTTGTATTTGTGTTTACTTTCTGCCTTAATGCTGTTATGTTTTCAGCTTTTTGTTTGGTCTTTTTGTCTTTTAATCACTGAATTCAGGTGTTTCATTCAGTCCAATTGCTGCAGGTGTATAAAATCAAGCACCTTGCCATGCAGTCTGCCTTAAACATTTGTGAAAGAATGTGTTCTAAAGAGCTCACTGAATTCGAGCTTGGTGCTGTAATAGGATGACACTGTTGTAAGAAGTCAGCTTACAAAATTTCTTCCCTCAGATATTCCATGATCAAAACAGCCATTAGGAGTATACTCTGTGTACTTCTGGTCCCAAGCCCGGATAAATGGTGAGGGTTGCGTCAGGAAGGGCATCCGGCGTAAAACTTGTGCCAAAACTATCATGCGGATCACAAATATGATTGCCATACCAGATCGGTCAAGGCCCGGGTTAACAACGACCGCCTCCGGTGCTGTTGACCAGCAGGGTGCCGGTGGAAATTGGACTACTGTAGGTCGAAGACCATCAAAGAGGAGAGGAGGAAGGTGGGTTAGAAGGCAGTGAGAGAGAAGGAAAGGCAGGAGCATGGAGGTTAGAGTAGGGACTCTGAACATAGGGACAGTGACTGGTAAAGGCAGAGAGCTTGCAGACATGATGGACAGAAGGAAGGTAGATATTCTGTGTGTCCAGAAGACCAGATGAAAAGGAAGCAAGGGCAGGAACATTGGAGGTGGATTCAAACTGTTCTACCATGGTGTAGAGAGGAAGAGAAATGGAGTAGGGATAATCCTAAAGGAACAGCTTGGGAAAAGTGTTCTGGATGTAAAGAGAGTGTCAGACAGGATCATGAGCCCGAAGTTGGAGGTTGATGGTGTAATTTTGAATGTGGTCAGTTCATATGCACCACAGGTTGGTTGTCAGTTAGAGGAGAAAGAGGAATTTTGGAGTAAGATGGATGAAGTGGTAGATGGTGTCCCTAGAGAGGAGAGATTGGTGATTGGTGCAGACTTCAATGGACATGTTGGTGAAGGGAACAGAGGGCATGAAGAGGTGCTGGGTATGTATGGTGTGAAAGACAGAAATGTGGAAGGTCAGATGGTTGTAGATTTTGCAAAGAGAATGGAAATGGCTGTGGTGAACACGTATTTTCAGAAGAGGGAAGAACACAGGGTGACATACAAGAGTGGAGGGAGGTGCACACAAGTGGATTATATCCTTAGCAGGAGATGCCACCTAAAGGAGATTGCAGATTGTAAAGTGGTGCCAGGGGAAAGTGTAGCAAGGCAGCATAGGGTGGTTGCCTGTAGAATGAGGTTAGAAACAAAGAAGAGGAAGAGAGTGAAGACAGAGCCAAAGAATGGATGGTGGAAGCTGAAGGAGGAGGATGGTTGCAGGCAGTTCAGGGAAAATTGCAACAGGCCCTTGAGGGCAGTGAGGAGCTACCTGAGGACTGGGAAACTACAGCTAAGGTGGTGAGAGAAACTGGCAAGAATGTGTTGGGTGTTCCGTCTGGTCAGAGGAAAGAAGACAAGGAAAGTTGGTGGTGGAATGAGGAAGTCCAGGAGAGTTGGAAAGGATGAGCTGGAAAGGATGTACAGCAGGTTAGGCTGATAAAGGATAGAGAGGGAAATGTACTAGTGAGTGAACAGAGAGTGATGAGTAGATGGAAGGAGTACTTTGAGGAACTAATGAATGAGGAAAACGAGAGAGAGAGGAGGACAACGGGGGGAGAGATAGTGGATCAGGAAGTGCAGAGAATTAGTAAGGTGGAAGTGAGGGCAGCTTTAAAAAGGATGAAGAATGGAAAGGCAGTTGGTCCAGATGACATACCTGTGGAGGTATGGAGATGTTTAGGAGAGAAGGCAGTGGACTTTTTAACCAGGTTGTTTAACAAAATACTGGAGAGTGAGAGGATGCCTGATGAGTGGAGAAACAGTGTACTGGTCCCCATTTTTAAGAACAAGGGTGATGTGCAGAGCTGCAGTAACTACAGAGGTATAAAGTTGATGAGCCACACTATGAAGGTATGGGAAAGAGTTGTTGAAGCAAGGCTAAGGTGAGAGGTTCAGATCAGTGAGCAGCAGTTTGGTTTCATGCCCAGAAAGAGTTCCACAGATGCAATTTTTGCATTGAGAGTGTTGCTAGAGAAGTACAGAGAAGGTCAGAAGGAGCTACATTGTGTCTTTGTGGATCTAGAGAAGGCATATGACAGGGTGCCAAGAGAGGAACTGTGGTACTGTATGAGGAAGTCAGGTGTAGCTGAAAAGTTTGTTAGGGTGGTGCGGGACATGTATGAGGATAGTGAGACAGTGGTGAGGTGTGCAGTTGGAGTGACAAATGGTTTCAAGGTGAAGGTAGGGTTACATCAGGGATCAGCTTTGAGCCCCTTCTTGTTTGCAATGGTGATGGACAGGTTGCCAGATGAGGTCAGGCAGGAGGCTCCATGTACCATGATGTTTGCAGATGACATTGTAATCTGTGGTGAGAGTAGAGAGCAGGAGGAAGAGAATCTGGAGGTGGAATCTGAGAGGTGGAGGTTTGCACTGGAGAGGAGAGGAATGAAGGTCAGTAGAGATAAGACGGAATACATTTGTGTGAATGAGAGGGAGGCAGGTGGAAAGGTGAAGATGCAAGGAGTAGAGGTCATAAAGGTGGATGACTTCAAATATCTTGGGTCAACCATCCAGAGCAATGGACAGTGTAGAAAAGAGGTGAGGAAGAGGGTGCAGGCAGGATGGAGTTTGTGGAGACGGGTGTCAGGGCTGATGTGTGACAGAAGGATAGCAGCAAGAGTGAAAGGGAAGGTTTACAAGACAGTAGTGCGTCCTGCTATGATGGATGGTTTGGAGACTGTGGCTCTGTCTAAAAGACAGGAGGCTGAGCTGGAGGTGGCGGAGATGAAGGTGCTGAGATTTTCGTTGGGAGTGACAAGGATGGACAAGATTAGAAATGAGCAGATCAGAGGGACAGTGAAGGTGGAGCAGTTTGGAGATAAAGCCAGAGAGGCCAGGTTGAGATGGTTTGGACATGTGTTGAGGAGGAATAGTGGATATATTGGTCAAATAATGTTGGAGATGGAGCTGCTGGGTAGAAGGAGAAGAGGTAGACCTCAGAGAAGGTTTATGGATGTAGTGAAGGTGGACATGGAGATAGTTGGTGTGAAAGTAGAGGAGGCAATGGATAGGGCAAGATGGAGGCAGATGATCCGCTGTGGCGACCCCTAAAGGGAGCAGCCGAAAGAAGAAGAAGATAACAGTACAAATTACAAAATAAAGTCATAATTGCAGGTTTCCATTGTTTACATTTATGATCATGATCTCCTTTCCCAATATTATACTCAATCCACCCAGTTACATCCCTCTATCCAACACAAAGTACCCCTTGACAGACCCCATCCCCACCCAAACATCCAATGGCTTTACATTCCAATACTTTCCAATAGTGAAAGAAAAGAAGGCCCATCTCTGTTAGTAGACTATTCAATGTCCGTTATAGATTTATTGTTATCTATAAAGGTCAGAATTGGTCCCCAAATAGTTGAGAAGTTTTTCCTGGAGCCCCTAAGTGAATTTTATTTTTTCCAACTGTATGAATTGCATCAGGTCACTAAGCCACACAGAGGCATTTGGAGGGTGTTTTGATTTCCAGTGTAATAAAATTCTCCTAAGGGTTGTAAAGGTGATGATGGTTCTGTGACTTTTACTATCAGATATGCCAGATATGGTGGCTAATGGGTTAGGCTGAAGATCCATATTAAGAGACTGATAAGAAGTGAAACATTGAAAGCCAATAGGTGGCTAAAGCAGGGCAAGACCAGAACATATGGGTCAGATTGGCTGGGGTATTATGACATCTATCACAATAGGCATCATCATTAGAATATATATTAGCTGATCTTGCCTTAGACAAATGTTCACGATGCAGCACTTTAAACTGTATTATACCTAATTTGGCACAAGAGATACTATTAACTCTTTGTAGAGCACAGTTCCAAGACTCTTTAATGTTTATACCCAATTCCTTCTCCCAATCAGTCTTAATTATGGACAAGGTCACATTTTTAAGAGAGGTTATAATGTCAGTTAGTCTTGAAATTAGCCCTTTTGAATTAGGGGAGGTTTCTAATATATCGTCCAATACTGAATTTTGGGGTAGGTTGGGAAAGTTTAGATCTAAATTTCGCAAAAAGTGGTGGACTTGAAAATAGCAAAAGATATCAGATCGGCAAAGGTTAAATTTTACTGATGGCTCATCAAAGCTTGGAAATATAGAATCTATATCTGCGTCCTTAAAGCTAGAGATACCTCGTCTGCACCAAGTAGAAAATGCAGAATCCAGTTTAGGTGGAGAAAATAAATGGTTTGTGCATGTAGGGCTTATATGAAGAAAACATTTGAACCCAAAGTGATCCCTGAATTGATTCCATATTTTAAGTGTAGTGATAACAATTGTGTAATTAGTAAAGGCTGAAGCAGACAGGGGGAGACTAGAGGTGACCAGGGCCTTGAGAGATGTTAAAATACAAGAAATAGCCTCAAGGTGGCACCAGTTAGTGTCTGGGGCATGGAGCCAGTAGATATTTTTTTGGATATTTACAGCCCAATAATAATGATAAAGGTTTGGAAGGGTTCTGCAGGTTCTCTGCAGCAGTTCTATTCTTCGTATTCTGGGATTTTTACCGTTCCAAATAAATCCCAAAAAAATTTTATCAACAGATTTAAAGAAGCATTTGGTAAGATAAAGTGACACTTTGAAATAAGTACAGGAATTTGGGAAACACGTTCATTTTTATACAGTTTACTCTCCCTGCCAGGGATAAATTAAGTAACCTCCATTTTTCAAAGTCTAGTTTTGTTTTCTCAAACACAGGAGAGAAATTTTCTTGACAGAGGTTCTGCATGTCTTGTTATGTTAATGATAAGGTATTTAAAGCCGTTTTTAGATATATGAAATGGTAGCGCATCTTCCTGAATCTTAAGCCCTACATCATTAATGGGGGAACATTCACTTTTATCAAAATTTAACTTGTACCCAGAGAATGTACCAAATCTCCTAAGAATATTAACAATGTACAGTATACTTAGAACGGGGTTTGAGATTATAATATATATATATAAAAATAATAAATTTTCTGCATATAAAGATAGTCTATGCTCTTCGCCCCCTCTATGAATTCCACTGACTGATGACGATAATTTAAGTATAATGGACAAGGGTTCAATGGCCAAGGCAAACAGGAGAGGACTGATGGGGTAGCCCTGACAAGTTCCTCTTGATAGTTGAAAGTACTGTGACTGCTTGCCATTTGTAAATCACCAATGCTTTGGGAGAGGAGTATTAAAGCTTAATCAATGAAATAAAGATGGGTCCGAATCCAAATTTCTCTAAACTTAAAAACAGATAGGGCCACTCGACCCTATCAAAGGCTTTTTCTGCATCCAGGGTGACAACCACTTCTGGTATCTCCCCGGATGCAGGAGAATAGATAATATTTAAAAGACGGCGGATGTTCACAAATGAATGTCGGCCCGATATAAAGCCAGTTTGATCAGTAGAAATTACAGCATGCATTGCAGTTCCCAGGCGTATGGCGAGGGCCTTGGCCAAGATTTTTACATCATTATTTAATAAAGAGATACGCCGATATGAATTCCACTCTGTTTTATCTTTACCTGGCTTGAGTAGAAGAGAAATTGAGGCTTGAGTTAATGTTGATGGCAGTAAACCTCGAGATAACGAATCATTAAACATATCCAGTAAAATGGGTGATAAAATTCTACGGGGTATCCGACGGGCCTGGTGCTTTGCCACTTTGTAATGCCTGAATTGCGCTGTTAACTTCTGCCTGCTCCAGCGGTAGCTCAAGTTCAGTTTTAAGTTCTTCATTATTACAAGGGGCTTGAAGGTTATTGAAAATCCATGTCTGCACCAGTATGCATCAGTGTGCTGCAAATGTGCCATTAATTCCTGGGTTGATGTTTAACTCTCCATTAGGTTTCCTTATCTGTAAAATCTGTTGAGTAGCTGAACGACTCTTAAGCTGTTGTGCCAGAAGGTGTCCAGCTTTTTCACCACGCTCATAAACCAGTCCACGTGATTTTAACCAAAGCCGTTCCGTCTTCACAGTTGTTAATGAATTATATTTAGATTGAAGGTCGAGTTTTTGTTTATAGAGTTCAGAGGAGAGAGTAACAGAGTACTGAGCATCCACTGTATTTATGGCCTCAATAACGTCATCTAGACTACACATTATACGCATTTTAGATATGTTTGCTATGATCTCCCCCGATTACTACTTTCAGTGTTTCCCAGAGAACTGATGGAGAGATGTGGTCCTTTTTATTAAACTCTATAAAATTATGAGTTTTGATGGATATGAAATTACAGAAATCCACATCAGCTAGCAAAGTTTTATCCATCTTCCAAGGAGATTGGACTCCATCGTTGAAAAGGAACACAAGATTTAGTAAGACTGGGGCGTGGTCCGATTCTATTATAGTTGAGTATTCAGTTTTTTTAAGTGAAGATAGTAAATTTTTTTCAATGAAAAAATAATCTGTTCTACTGTAGGAATGATGCACAGGGGGAAAAAGATAGACTCGTTAAACTGGTTCCTTTTATGAAATAGTACGGCTGCTCCCCGTGTTTCTGAATTAAAGTTTGAATCTGCCCAACCCAAGATTTTAAGTCCAGTTTGGTCTTTTACCAGTAGATGGGTTTCTTGAAAGAATGCGATTTCACAGTTTAAATGCTTAAGATGGTTGAAGATCCTGCCTCTTTTAACTGGCCCATTTAGACCTTTTATGTTCCAACTAATAAAGCGTGTTTTCATTTTATCCATACTAAATTAATCTTTATGTTTCTTTTGTTCAAGCCTGTAGAGCAGTAGTGGAGAATATATAAACAATAACAACAAAAATAAAAGAAATGTATGAATACAATAAGATACTATTCTCCAAAAACCTGGCAGAATAAATAAATAAATTATATGTATTGGTCCAGGGGTATTCCCTTTCCTTAACCCATTCCCAAAACAAAATCCAAATTATGCCTATACTTGCATCTCCTCTTGAGTCAAGCTGCAGGCTAATCTCTTTATGTAGGGACTTCGTTTGGTATAACCTCATAGCGCACCTAACTAATAGAGCTCCCAAAAAAAAAAAAAAAAAAAAAAAAAAAAAAAAAAAAAAGTAAGGCACTAAGATACACCTTGCAAGACAAACAAGAATATATATATATATATATATATATATATATATATATATATATACACACACACACACATACATACATACATACATACATACATACACACACACACACACAACAAAGATTATGCGGCAGTGTGATGTTGTTACACTAGATTATTCACTTCAGGGATTTTATTTTGAAATCAGCAAGGGCTTTTAATTGTTGGAGCAAACTAGAAACGGTGGTGGGGAGTTATTCTGGCTGGTTCTGAACGCTGGAGATCGGTGGGCTCTCTCCAACTCGGGCGGTGTTGGGAATACATCTGGGCCCATCATTTGCATTAGCAGCTCTGCCATGAACTTGAGCGGGTCTTTGCTGTTTTCCCTGCCTTCGGGGATGTTCAATATGCGGGGATTGGATCTTCGTGAGCGGTTCTCGAGGTCCTCGAGTTGATCCAGAAGACTTTGGTTCTGAATACGCAGTGATTCCACAGTGGATTCGGCTGCCGTTAGCCGCTCGATGTTCTCCTGGCCACGGACTCAACCGAAGTAAGGGGTCTGAAAAGAGTTGACTGCGGCTTGTAGTGATTCAGTTGAGACTTGTAGTGGTTTAACTGCTTCTTGGATCAGGAGAGAGAGAGAGATCCTCCTTGAGTGAGAACCTCTGCTTTGTAAATTCAGTGGACAGTTGATCCGCTGTAACGAGCGGAGCAGGTGCGGGTTCTTCCAGCATGGCAGCAGTCCATGAACTCGCTGCGGACGTGTTAGCAAATGAGGCTAACTTTCCTGCAGCACTGGCAGTGACACGCGTAGCCAGAGTTTACATTTATTTATTTATTTATTTATTTATTTATTTACGGCATTTGGCTGACGCTCTTATCCAGAGCGACTTACAATTTGATTGTTTTACACAGGCAGGCGAAGGTGGTGTTAGGAGTCTTGCCCAAGGACTCTTATTGGTATAGTGTAGGGTGTTTACCCAGGTGGGGAACAGCGTAGAAGGCAAAGGTGTTACCAACCACCAAGTTTGCGCTCGTTTCGCGTTGAGATCTTTGAGCTGCTCATTTTTGGAAGACAGGTCTGAATAGAAACAACTGAGACACGTTTCATGAAGAAAAAAAAAAGAGAAAAAGTCCACAAATAAAGTTTAATTAACACTTAATCTGGGAGCTCTCTCACCGACGTCTTTCCCCTACATCCGGAACCGGAAGTCTCTGGCCAATCGTTTTAAACCAACCTGTTCACTTCACATAGGAACAGCCTCTTAATTGATCAAGGCCATTTTCTCCAGTGCTATGAGCCAGTATTTTCTGAACTGCTGATTGGCTGAGGGCAGTGCACTGAATTTGATAGGAGTTAGGAATCTATCCTGTAACTGGTGCCCAGTGACTCAGAGATCACGACCACAGCTCCAGGCTGCTGTAAACTGGCTTTTGTTTTTTTAAACCCTCCAGTTTCACCGACATGTACTGAAAACTTCAATATATAGCAGAAAATTAATATGGAGGAGGAGAAACACCAACATATGCACGACTAGAATGGAAACACTCTGCTTAAGATTACTGAACAGCTTACCAGCACGTTATAATCTGTACTCACACACTGGAGGAGAGCGGAGATCACTGCCTTTAACAGCACAGCTGTAGCTGACCGCTTCACTGACCACAGCTACAGGGCAGGAGGCAGATTCACACTCAGATACAGGCTGTCCGTTCCTGTACCAGATGTAGGTGGGGTTGTTGGGCAGAGTGCAGGTGGAGCTACAGGTCAGTGTTACTGTCTGTCCCTCTGACGCTGTGACTGCAGGACCTTCCACTTTCACCTGCAGGACTTTATCAAAAACACCTGAAATACAATAAATTATAGATAAAAACATTATGCATAAAAAATTAAACAATCAAAAACACAAACTGAATTATATTAGAACTGTATAATCAGCGTCTCTCAGAGTGACTGAACATGAGTTCACTGTAATCCAGTGGAAGCTGCCAGTGAGATGATGGAGTGAGTGCAGGATGTTCTGGAGGTTCTGTTCTGTTCTGAGGGCAGATTAAAGTGAGGTCTTACAGACGGCAGGAGAGCCGAGCTCCTCGTATCCTTTCACAGCGCAGGAGTAGCTGCCAGCATCCACAGTTCTGTCTCTCAGCTCCAGTTCATTTCTGTTCTGATACAGATACAGGCTGTCCGTTCCTGTACCAGATGTAGGTGGGGTTGTTGGGCAGAGTGCAGGTGGAGCTGCAGGTCAGCTTCTTTACTCCTCCATCTGTATTTGACACTGTAACCTTCAGATCTGCAGGTGATTTTAAACAAGGTTTAGTGTTATTTTCATCTGTAGACACTCTTCCAGTTAACTCACCTCACTGTATGTTATCTAGTAGGGGTGTGTATGGACACTCGGTTCACTGTTCCAGGGGTCAGTATCTGAACACTGAAATCACTGCTGGGGTATTTCTTACGCTGCATAATGTAAAGTCAGCGAGGAAATAATACAGGTCAACTTCCTTTTTCCTTTCCTGAGATTATCTAAACATCCATTCAGTATCCAGAGTTACCTGTGACAGACAGAGTGACTCCAGGTCTGCCAGAGTATCTGCCTTCAGGATCATCAGTGTAGAATCTGAAGCTGTATGTGTGAGCGTCGCTCTCTCTCAGGTCAGTGATGGTCATTCTACAGTCGTTCAGGGTCCGGCTGTACTGCACTCTCCCCTTATACTGATCAGACTCTCGTACATCCTTATGCTCAACACCAGGCTGACTGAGACTGTCAATGAACCAGAGTGATCTATTCACTGTGAGTCCTTCAGGGTGTTTATAAGAGCAGGACAGATCAACTGATGATCCTTTCAGAGCACAGACACGTTCAGGAGTGTAGATCACAGCCCACTGCTGCTCACCTGGAGAACACAATCAGGAAGAGGAAATTGTGTTAAATAAAAATTTTTCAGCTGTAATATTCTCAAATTATTATTTAGCTAAAATATCCAGGATTAGATTATGGAAATAATCTCTGATTTAAGAATGATGAACGTAGCTCTTTATAACTGTTTGAAGTCCCAGTCGTTCTGCTGTCTAACATCTCCAAAGAATGACCCTCATTAAAAGACTAGAGAGACAGACAGTGAAAGAGAGACAGACAGAGAGACAGAGAGAGAGACAGAGAGAGAGAGAGCGCGAGAGAGAGCGCGAGAGAGAGCGCGAGAGAGAGCGAGAGCGAGAGCGAGAGCGAGAGCGAGAGCGAGCGAGAGCGAGAGAGAGAGATGTAGTACAGTAAATGTATTTCTTCTCCAGCTTGTTTGAATTTTCCCCGTTCCACCTTAAATGGTGCAGCAGTTACATTCTGGTGCTTCAGGCGTCAGAACTGCTGGACTATTTAAGGTGGAACGAGAAAGTTAGCTAGTTACCGAGACATTAGCATGTTATTAGCGATTTTTTGCGCTTGTTATGCAGAAAAATGACCATAAAACAGTGAAGCTACATAAAACCAAGACAACACAACAGTTATTACACCAGAGAAAAGTTCTATCTGTGGGTTTCTTTGGTCGCTCGTTTGGAGTCTCTGAAAAACCTCTGTTTGGAGGGCCATGTAGGCCTAACACTTCACCACACCCCTCCATCTCGACTAGAAACGGGACCCCCTTACCCTAGATACGAACGCGCAAAGCAGAGGGCCAAGGGCTTAGTGGTAGGGGTGAGGGGTGAAATGGGACTGGGCATTACTGTACCAGCTTTGGAGCTCTGGATGGCCAGAGGACCACCAGCTGCACTGAGGAGAGGGCCAGCAGTAAACTGACCTGAGACTCACTGAAGGGTCAACTCTTTTAACCAGGCCCAGTATCGAGTTCCAATAGGAGCCAGAATTCAGTAAGTGCTCAACACAGTGAGGCTGCCTTCACACTACAAGCCTCACTGATCAAGTTTCAGATCCGATCTCTCCAACTTGACGTTTAGCCCTCGTTTAGGTACGAGACTCAAATCTGTCGTTAACGTGAACGAACTGGTGTCCTGAAACGGCCACACCCCCTAATCAATGACGTTATGTGAGTGAATCACAATCATGAACAGCAAACAAACTGAACTAAACTAGAACTTTAGTTATGACTAGAATCTGCTCTGATCGGCTCCCGGCTGCTCCGATCGGCCCCCGGCTGCTTTGATCGGCTCCCGGCTGCTCTGATCGGCTCCCGGCTGCTCTGATCGGCTCTGATCGGCTCCCGGCTGCTCTGATCGACTGGAGGACGGCTGTCCTGCAGATCACCGACAGCGAAGCGACGCTCCTCTTAAAGCCCCACAGTGAGCCGGAAACCTGGTTACTGATCTATTCCTTCCTAAAATTCTGCTCTTACTGCAGTGGTCTGGTCACAGCCAGGACACGTGGTCATTCACTTACTGTCCAATCTAATGGGGAAAACTTTTAAAAGTTTTTAATCATTCCACAAACGTCCGAGTCTCCTACTGACCCTGTCCTAACTTTATGGAATGTGCTGCAGGCATCAAATTTGGATTTTGAGTATATTTACAAAAATCAATAATTTATGAAGTCAAGTAATAAATATTTCTTTGTGCCGTTATTAATAAAATATCTGTAAAACAGTTTACAAATCACTACTTTCTGTTTTTATTAGAATTTTACCTTCTGTCTCGACTTTCTGGGAATTAATTTTATGTTTTCATATTTGAAATTTACTGTATGTTAAAACTTTATTCTGGGGAAAAAAATCCATGGCTTGAAATGATGTTTGACACGACCACGTGACGCGTTTTCACCGTTCTGACTGGCTGTTTTATGAAATTCTGAAACTAAAGTGTAATTAAGTTTCATGTGAGTTTCACTGCGTAGCGTCAGCCCAACTTCACCTTAACGGCCGTTTTGATTGAATATTAAATAGGGGGGGGGGCAGGGGGGGGTCTCTCACTTTTACACAGAACTGTACGAGTCCAGACATGATACGTTTATTTCCACTGAGCACAAGTGATATATTTAGCATATTTTAAACATTTCTATAATGTATAGAGACTGTACAATAAAAGAGCTCTTATTTTGAAAGTGAAGTTTTTTACATCTCAAATCGAAACTGAATGCAGGTCATTTCCTGGTTCTGAATTTTTACTTTATTTTTTAAATTACTTTATTTACAGACTGACACTCACAGTTTTACCGAGGGAGTCTGTAGTTCTTCACCTCACAGGTGTAGCTGCCCTGATCAGATGATCTGGTGGAGTCCAACCAGAGTGAGGCGCTATATGAACATCCTACGTTTTCTCCACTGCTGAGCCATCCTTTATCTCTGAACCAGTCGTAGTAACAGTTTCCACTGGGCCAGCAGGGGGGGCTACAGGTCAGTTTCACCACTTTCTGTCCTACAGTCTCACGATCCACCTTCGCCTGCAGGACTACACACACACACACACACACACACACAGGGTGTGCAGTCAGGACAAGCAGAGCATGGCTTTACGTGGACAGCTCACTCTGACAAGTACATAAGAGTAAAAGTAACGAATAAGATTTTAACAGAACGTCATTCTGTCACTACAGTTTCTACTGACTTGCTCCGCCCTGTTATCAGAACCGAGAGCTGCTCAAAGACGTGTGAAGATGGTGGAAACCTCACAATCAGAGTTAATCACACAAATAAGCTCTGATGAAGATCTTCAGCTTAAAGCTGCAGTTAGTCTGAATGTTCTGGAAGTGTAAGAGATTATAAAACGGTATCAGTTATTAATCTTTTGCTCCTGCAGCTCTGCTGTTCGTTCTAAAGCCACTTCCTGAGACTGAATCGCGTCAAATGTATTAAAATGTTCTGAAAAACACTGAAACTGTTAAATATTGAAGGGTTTTTAGTCTCTACACGTTAATCTGACGCAGATGTAGATCAACGCTGTGGAGCACAAACACATTAAGAGCAGAAATGGAAATAAATGGAAAGTTTACCTGCCAGTAAAATGAGGATCAGCGCTGCTGGAATATTTACTGAGCTCTGGGAAAACATGGCAGCATCGCTCTTCAGACCCAGCGGATACCTGAAGGTCCAGAAGGTCCAGAAGCTCCTCACTCTGACTCTCCTACACTTATGAACTGCTCTGATCTCAGCAGAGAGAAAGTCAGCAGAGACACTGAAGACGTGATCTGCACTGTGTGGTCTGTCGTCATTCCTCCCCTTTCAGCTCAGAGTCACTTCCTTTTCCACTCAACTCCCTCAGAAAGACGTCTGAGTGAGATCATTTTATTTCTGTGATTCTCTGTGAGGATCATCTCATCACATCACATCAGAACCCACTGCCATACATTAAAGTCCAGAACGCCGCCACTTCAGAGAGGAAAGGGTCAGTTATGATAGCAGTGATATGAGATGAAGCTCCTCTTCTAAACGGCTCTATTTCTGTCCTTTTATCTCCAGAAAGGTTCATGATGTTCTAGCAGGTTTGGACTCTCCTGGGTCCTGATATTCAACTTCTAACACCTTCACCTGTTTGGTGGCCATCATAAATGCTGCTCTCTCACTGTTACAGTACAGTTCCTATTATTTTTGCAGAGTTTAGATTAGATTCAGTTGTCACTGTGCAGAATAAGAGAAATAAAACATTTGATTTTTTGTGTTTTACTTTGGCCGTTTTCCTTTTCTTTTCTTTTTTTCAATTCAGTAAATTACAGTAAGACAGAAACTACAGATTTTATAGTTTTCTCTCAATAATCATTAGGGAATATTTCAAAACAGGCATTTTAGGATGTGCTTTTAATGAAAACTGGTAACTGAAACTCTGAGGACCAGCACATGAGAGATGAGCTTATCTTCACCATCAGCTGTTAGATTATATTTACACCAATGTTCGCCCTCAATCACGTGACCAACACTTCACACGCAGAGCGGCTGCTGTGACCGTTTACCAGAAACAGACGTCTTTATTTTGGTCATTTCAGAGAATCTCATGCAGGCTACATCCATTCATGCCTAAATCTGAACAGCAGCAAACAACTTCTTTAATTTGGTTCCACACAACAATAGTCTGAGTGTAGAGAGCTAAAGCCAGCTTAGAGAACCTTTAGATGGGAGCAGGTTTAAAACTAAGAATCCAGACTAAAAACAGAGCCAAATGATGTTAAAACCTCCACTGTTCAAGCTCTAAACACGGTCGTCTGTTTGGTGGGAATGGCCATCAGAACAAACGCTGCTCTCTCGCTGTGCATCAAGTTAAACACTAACAGTCCAGAGTTTCTGCTACCGGCTCGTTCGGGTACGGCCATGGCAGTGGTGATGGACTTACATGTGTAGATAAGAGGTCTTGTTAGCTTAAACAACATATGTGCTTACTGAGTTACCCTGGGTTGGGTTATGGGGTAGTTGTGCAGGGTTAGTGCCAAACGGCAGTGTTTCAAATCACCCGGTATTCGGGGGTCCTAACTCACTCATCATAGGGGGACTGATGCTTTGGTTTAACAGTTCTTCTTCTGGAAATGAAGTCTTACACATCTCTTCTGCCTTCAGTGTGACAAATGAGGAAGAGCTCACTCTTTACACCAAACTCTTGGTACATTTGGGTAAGTTTTGCAAATATGTCATGGCAGGGGGATCCAAGATGCCTAGGCCCCCCACCCCCGTATTTCACACCTAGCCAACGGTCATGTAGAGATGTGTGGTTATTGATGACCTACCTGCTATCCCGGCAGTTTCAGCCAGCACTGAGCGGTGGGTTTCCCCTGCTGCTGGGTCAACGAGCCGAGCCAAGTACTACAAAAGAGAGGAGGAGCTGGTGATGGAACAGAAGCTCAGAAGACCAGCACGAGAGAGAGATGAGCTTATCTGACACCATCAGCATCTAGAACTATTAAACTAACACTGCCGGTCACACGACTGACCCTTCACACACACAGAGCCGCTGCACTCACCATTTAGCAGAAACTGTCGTTTTTATTTTAAGGTCAAGCTGAAGGTCATAAGCAGCCGTTCTGAGTCTGCAGGACTTTAAAACCATCCATCATCATTCTCACATTATGAGCTGATCGGCTGTCAAACTTTATTTGGTGACAGTGCAGGTGTGGAGAGTTAAAACCAGCTTAAATAACTTTAGATGCTTTTCAAAACATTCCAGCCAATAAAGAAGAACTCCTTGGCTGATCACTGATCATTATGGAGGACTGTGGGAGTGATGAAAACCACATTAGCTGACATTAATTGAGAAGTGTGTAAAATACTGCAGTCAGTTTAAAAAACTGCCATCAGCTCAAATAACTGCTCCTCACTTCAAGTAAGTGGGAGATGATGCAGTAATTGTAACAGGCCTAATCATCTCACAGTGGAAGCAGGATCAGTACTAAAGTATAATTCGGTGCTGCTGTTAAGCAAACACAGCTGTAAATAAGTACTGATCAGCTGCTTCTTCACATGGCCAATCTCTCCTTCTCCACCTTCAATTGCTTTTATTTTATGATCTCAGATGGTTCCCTGCTTCCTATGTCGTGAACTACACAGGTCTTAATGACTCCGGCATCCAAACAGTGTATAATGTCTAACAGAGCCATTTGAGATGCAGCCACACTTGCACAATTCCCTCCCGGCAGTGCACAACGTTTGTGTAGAGTCCTAATTTCATAACTCACATAGTGCACTATGTAGGGAGTCAGGAGCCACTGGGGACAAAACCAGCAAACACACAATGTTGTCTGCTTTCTTACAACGTTGTGAAAATGTGGTGCTGTTTACGTTGTTTGAACAAGGTCGTCTCAACAATGTCACAGCCTAATTATTAAGTGACTCTACCACACAGTGTCATCACTACACACACCATATAATGGAACTTATGATGGATTCTAGGAGTTCATAACAACGTTCTGACAACGATGCCACTACATTAACACTCCTTCCTAGAATGTTCTCAGATAACAGCACAACTTTCTGAGGAGCTGCATTTCAACACTGTGGGCACCAACAACAGGTCGTCACAACGCAGCCACAATGTAACCGTGTGTGCAGTGATGGTGTTTGAGGGTTTATAGAAACCGCCTTCTGTGCCCTCCGAGTAATAAACACAATACACAGCAGCTACTGAGCCTCTCGACCACTGCGTCACATCATATCCAGGGCTGAGAGGGCGGGGAAGAAGAAGTGTGAAGGTGTGAAGAAGCAGCTGATCAGTACTTATTTACAGCTGTGTTTGCTTAACAGCAGCACCGAATTCTACTTTAGTACTGAAAGAACCAAAAATATTACTATAAATACAAATAAACAGTAAAAGTAAAGTCACTTAGAAGGACTTTGGTAGGAAATGTCGACTTCACGGCACGCGGTATCAGCTGATATCAGAACGTTGGTATTGGTGAATTTATATGAGGTGGAGTAAATGAGCGCAGAATCAGCCCAATACCAGATATCAGTACCGGTATCGATGCGTCCATAATTAGTACTGATGCAGTCTGTTAGTGAGCTGAGCAGCTTCCACTGTGAGATGATTAGGCCTGTTACAATTACTGCATCATCTCCCACTTACTTGAAGTGAGGAGCAGTTATTTGAGCTGATGGCAGCTTTTTAAACTGACTGCAGTATTTTACACACTTCTCAATTAATGTCAGCTAATGTGGTTTTCATCACACCCATAGTCCTCCATGATGATCAGTGATCAACCAATGAGTTCTTCTTTATTGGCTGGAATGTTTTGAAAAGCTCTGTGTGTGTGAAGGGTCGGTCGTGTGACTGAGAGGGTAATTTTAATAGATCTAGACGCTGATGGTGTCAGATAAGCTCATCTCTCTCTAATGCTGGTCTTCTGAGCTTCTGTTCCATCACCAGCTCTGCATCTCTCATTCATATCCTCACATACCGGAGTGGAAATGATTTCTCTGAGGGGACTTTATCACATCAAAAGCACGTCCTGAAATGTCTGTTTCTGCTGCATTTATACACTTAAATATGCCTTAAAATGAACTTTAAACTGGGATTTTATAATAAACTGATGAACTTTTTAATTCCTGTGTTAAAAATAATAGGACACTTCAAGAGCTGGGTTTTTGACGTCATTCAGGCTTTTGTATTAGACTGCAGTGTTTCCCCCACAGAGACTCTACTTACTCACCCAGAGTCACTGCCTCGTTACCCACAAACACCCACCCCGGACTGCGGCCTGCGTCTCAGCACTAAAGTGTGTTTTAAACCGTGAGAAACTCTGAACTGTATTAATGTTGATCTTCAAACACCTTCTGTTTGGTAGTCATCATACCAAATGCTGCAGGTGTGCATGAAATTGAATATCAGGACCCAGGAGAGTCCAAACCTGCTAGAACATCATGAACCTTTCTGGAGATAAAAGGACAGAAATAGAGCTGTTTAGAAGAGGAGCTTCATCTCATATCACTGCTATCATAACTGACCCTTTCCTCTCTGAAGTGGCAGCGTTCTGGACTTTAATGTATGGCAGTGGGTTCTGATGTGACGTGATGAGATGATCCTCACAGAGAATCACAGAAATAAAATGATCTCACTCAGACGTCTTTCTGAGGGAGTCGAGTGGAAGAGGAAGCGACTCTGAGCTGAAAGGGGAGGAGCGACGACAGACCACACAGTGCAGATCACGTCTTCAGTCTCTCTGCTGACTTTCTCTCTGCTGAGATTAGAGCAGTTCATAAGTGTAGGAGAGTCAGAGTGAGGAACTTCTGGACCTTCTGGACCTTCAGGTATCTGCTGGGTCTGAAGAGCGATGCTGCCATGTTTTCCCAGAGCTCAGTAAATATTCCAGCAGCGCTGATCCTCATTTTACTGGCAGGTAAACTTTCCATTTATTTCCATTTCTGCTCTTAATGTGTTTGTGCTCCACAGCGTTGATCTACATCTGCGTCAGATTAACGTGTAGAGACTAAAAACCCTTCAACATTTAACGGTTTCAGTGTTTTTCAGAACATTTTAATACATTTGACGCGATTCAGTCACAGGAAGGGGCTTTAGAACGAACAGCAGAGCTGCAGGAGCTAAAGATTAATAACTGATACCGTTTTATAATCTCTTACACTTCCAGAACATTCAGACTAACTGCAGCTTTAAGCTGAAGATCTTCATCAGAGCTTATTTGTGTGATTAACTCTGTTAAAGCTTTGGAGCTGTTTTAAACTGAGGTCAGCTCTTCTGTGGTTGTGAAGTTTCCACCCATCTTCACACGTCTTTGAGCAGCTCTCGGTTCTGTTAACAGGGCGGAGCAAGTCAGTAGAAACTGTAGTGACACAATGACGTTCTGTTAAAATCTTATTCGTTACTTTTACTCTTATGTACTTGTCAGAGTGAGCTGTCCACGAAAAGCCATGCTCTGCTTGTCCTGACCGCACACCCCGCGTGTGTGTGTGTGTGTGTGTGTGTGTAGTCCTGCAGGCGAAGGTGGATCGTGAGACTGTAGGACAGAAAGTGGTGAAACTGACCTGTAGCCCCCCCTGCTGGCCCAGTGGAAACTGTTACTACGACTGGTTCAGAGATAAAGGGCAGTCCAGCAGTGGAGAAAACGTAGGATGTTCATATAGCGCCTCACTCTGGTTGGACTCCACCAGATCATCTGATCAGGGCAGCTACACCTGTGAGGTGAAGAACTACAGACTCCCTCAGGAAAACTGTGAGTGTCAGTCTGTAAATAAAGTAATTTAATAAATAAAGTAAGAAATTCTGAACCAGGAAATGACCTGCATTCAGTTTCGATTTGAGATGTAAAAAACTTCACTTTCAAAATAAGAGCTCTTTTATTGTACAGTCTCTATAAATTATAGAAATGTTTAAAATATGCTAAATATATCATTTGTGCTCAGTGTAATTAAACGTATCATGTCTGGACTCCAGAAAGTCAGGACCCCCCCTGCCCCCCGCTTTACACTGAGAGGTCCTACCCGGAAAGCTAACGAGGATTAGCGTGATGATGTGACGTTCATTACAAAAGGGATAATGCACACTAAAATAGGGTTATATAAAATTACCCTTTAATCATCGACTACGCCACCCAAGGAATTTCACCTCGGGAAATAATTAGTAATTCTAGCCACAAGAAAAACTCAGGTTCCTTTGTCTAAGACAGAGACATGTTTTCCACAAGTCAGTTTTTTTTTATGTTCAGAAAATACTTTTATTTCATGTCAACATTCATTTCAAAAACTCCAATAGCTATCTAAAACTATAAAAATACTTAGCTGCAGCTGTTAAATTAAATCAACACTTGTCTAAAAAAGCATGGAAAATGATCCCATATTAGGGACTGGAAACTAGAAAGTTAGCTACCACCGCAATTTATTGAAAAAGAAAAAGCATAGAGAGATTCCTAAACAAAAAAAAACAAAACCAATTAGAGTCACAAGAAAACAGAATAACTAAATAAACAAACCCAAAACTGAAAACATACGCAAATAAACCACTCACATAAGAAAAATAAACTTAAACAGTAGGAAAAATGATACAAATAAGAGCTACAAGCCAAACCAAAATAAGGCCTGCGCTTCAAAGAAAATAAAGAATAATTAAACTAAAAAAAATACACAGATAAATAAAGAAATAATTAACTAAACTAAGCCCAAAATATTAACAAAAATATAATCTAACGAATTTCGAAAAATAGAAACAAAAAACCCAACACAAGAGTCAAAAAAATAAATAAATAACCTTAACACAAAAAAAACCGGAAATCTCCAAAGGAGATAACCCGCGTCTGGGCAAAAAAAACAAAAAAAAAGTAAATAAACAACTACCCAAAAAAAAATAAATAACCAAGGGAATAGCAAATTAACAACTAGTCTTCAAGTAGCACCTTAAAAAGATATACCGCTTCCCCAAAATATGGAGCAGAGGAGAAAAAAACGAAACCAAAAACATAAGAAAAACAGCAGCACCACAGAAGAAGGAGCAGCAGAGGGACATTAACCTCCCTTACCCGAGATTTACTCGGCCCACATCTGAAAGATACAAATATTAATTACACACTACTCTGGACCAGGATAAGCTAGCAATGAAAAATCTCAGGACATACCAATGATATGAAGCGACATCAATCAAAGAATAGGAGCAGCGGCTGCGGGACAATTCTAGCGGAATAATTAAAGAGTAAATACACTAGCTAAAACATTCTTAATAATAAATAAATGGACTATTCCTACCTGAGGTAAAGCCGTGAAACAGCAAAATAGTGGAGATGTAAGGCAACAGAGCAATGAAGAGGCAGAGTAAAAACTAAATGGAGGCCTTGGACCACAGCACCACACCAACACTGCAATCACTACCAAATAAATACAAAATCACCTCATTACTTCACACACTACAAACCCACACACCAATAAAAGAGAGAACACCACCCATGGTCCTACCTGACTTGAATAAAACATGCCAATTGTTGCAGTTGTGCCTCACTGCACCACGTCAAACCACGCAGCAACCCACGGGCCAAACCGACCGGAAGGTCAAATTCACCGGCAAAAAGAGGGGGGGAGGGGCAAGCAGGGCAGAGGACTCCCTAAGCCCTCCTTTTTATAGGGTCACAGTGACGTCCCAATATTAACCCATACCAGTAGTATTAAATGAGAATAAGTGAACAAGAACACCATCTGCCACATTCTGCCCCCATTCCATGGCCTGAAGAGGGTAGACCCCTCACTAGGCACCACTCTTACTAAATTATTAGACCCTGTGCCCGGTGGACCCACAGATCTAGGAAGGTGGTGAATATTAGGGTGCTGTCCAGCTGTGGTACGTGTAGTACGCCGCGAAGCCAGCAAACTAAAAGGTTGTTCCCTTGAAGAGGACATGACTGGGAGGGAGCTAGTCACCCCTTGGTCCAACCTTGGTCCAGAAACCACATCTTCACCAACTAACCCCATCTCCACATTGAGGTTTGGTGCAGAGCCTATTGGTGACCCACTCGGGACTGCAGAGACAGCACAAGGAGGAGCCTTAGAAACCCACACACACAAGTCATCATCATCACTGACTGAATCGCCTTCCACTACCACTGGAGTGGGTGAAGGCCCACCCGATGGGGCAGGCAAGGGCACTGAGTGTACCCTGGCCTTTAGCATGCTTCTATGTACATGTCTTACCTGCTGCGGATGTTCCACCGATGCTATGGTATACACAGCCCCCTCCCCAGCTGGTGCCTTCAACACCCGATAGACAACAGAACTCCAAATGTCTTGAATTTTATGACGACCTCTCCAGCTATTATGCCTCAAGTACACCAACTGACCAACCTGCAGGGGTGCCTCACGCACCCTCTGATCATAACGTTCCTTTCGACGTCCAGCTGCTTGCAACAATCTGTCCCGGGCACCCTCAAAGGCAACTTTAAGGTGGGCCTGATGCTCTGACACCCAATCATGCACATCTCCATACACAGGCTCCGACACTCGACCGAGGAGAAAATCCACTGGGAGTCTAGCCTCCCTGCCAAACATTAAAAAGAAGGGCGATTCACCCGTACCCTGGTGAGGAGTGGTATTATAGCAAAAGAGAACTTGAGGTAAACAAGAAGGCCAATCCCGCTTCCTTGTGACAGGGAGGGTGCGCAACAGATTGTGAAGAGTCCTATTGAACCGCTCACACTGCCCATTCCCAGCAGGGTGATATGGGGTAGTCCGGGACTTCTCCACTCCATATAAACTACAAACCTGCTGGATTACAGAGTTCTCAAAACTCTTACCTTGGTCAGAGTGAATCCGACTGGGTATCCCGAATTTGTAAAACCATTCGGCTAAAAGAACCTGCCCCACTGTAGTGGCCCGCTGATCCCGAGTAGGGACTGCCACGGTGTACTTGCTGAACACATCAGTAAGTACCAACACATTCTCCAGACCATTTGCTGCCGGCTCTAAGATGGTAAAATCTATCGCCACAATTTCATTGGGTTTAGAAGCCAACAAATGCCCCATAAAACTATGTGGTCCTGACCCAGAATCCTTAGCCACTTGGCAGCGCTCACATTCTTGACACCACTGCTTCACATCTGAAGCCATTCCAGGCCAGTAACAGCGCTCCCTAACCAATTCCGAGGTCCGCTCTACACCCTGGTGGCCATGCTCCTGGTGTAAGGAGGTCAAAATATCCCCCTTGAGGGCTGCAGGCAGGAGAAGCTGCAAATTCTCCTCACCTCCCTCAGGACGGAACACCCGGCGGAACAATACCCCATCTTGTTCGACCAGACGATCCCACTGACGCAAAAGGGCCAACACTGGCCGAGAAAGCTGTCGTCTCTCTTCTGGAGTGGGTTGCCTTTGTTCCTTCCAGAAGTGCCAGAGGTCCCTCAATACAGGATCTGCCCCTTGAAGTTGGCAAAGGTCTGATGGAGAGGAGCCAGGGAACACTGAAACTAAGGACTGGATGACAGGCACTCTATCCAAACCTGATACCTGCTGCAAAGAGCCCGGGATGACAGTGCCTGGCAAGATCTGCTCCGTCCAATTAGACCCCGGAGCATACTGCCGCGAAAGAGCATCAGCATTCCGGTTACTCCGACCTGACCGATACTTAATTTCAAAGTTAAAAGCAGCGAGCTGAGCCGCCCAACGGTGCTCCATAGCCCCCAATTTTGCGGTTTGAAGATAACTCAAGGGGTTGTTATCCGTAAACACAACACAGCGATGACCCAACAAATACTCCCGAAATTTTTCGGTCATGGCCCACTTCAGAGCCAGAAATTCTAATTTCATGGAGCTATAATTAGTCATGTTGCGCTCTGTAGGACGAAGGCCACGGCTGGCATAGGCCACCGGCCTAAGGCGACCATCCTGTTCCTGGAAAAGGACTGCCCCTAAACCGCTGTAACTAGCATCCACCTCCAAAATAAAGGGACGTGAAAAGTCTGCATAAGCCAACACGGGGGCAGAAACCAATTTTGCCCTCAAGGCCTCAAAGCTTTGCTCACACTCAGGCGTCCAAGCCTCACCCACAGTTTGACCAGACCCCTTCTTGGACTTGGTGCCAGCCAGTTTTGCCACCAATCTATGGAGAGGGCCAGCCAACTGGGCAAAACCCTCCACAAAACGCCGATAATAGCTGGCGAATCCCAGGAAAGAGCGTAACTCTGACACGGTTTGAGGCCGCCGCCACTGAGCCACGGCCTCAACCTTAGCAGGGTCAGTGGAAACCCCCTTGGCAGAAATAACATGCCCCAAATAACTAACCTCCTGCTGAAAGAAGGCACACTTCTCTAATTTAGCTTTTAATCCTTCCCTCTGGAGTCGGTCGAGAACAACCTCCAAACGCTGAATATGTTGAGAGACGGATGAGGAAAATACCACAATATCATCGAGGTACAAAAGCAATGACTGACACTGTTGGTCGCCAAACATCCTCTGCATGAGCCGTTGGAACGTGCTTGGGGCATTACAGAGACCAAAGGGCATACGATTCCACTCAAACAGACCAAAGGGAGTGCAGAAAGCTGTTTTGGGTTTATCCCTCTCAGTCACCGGGACCTGGTTATAGCCACTGGCCAAATCCAGAGTAGAAAACCACCGAGATCCGGACAAGGCATCCAGACTCTCCTCAATACGAGGCAGGGGGAAAGCATCCTTCCTAGTTTTACTATTCAGCTGGCGATAGTCCACGCACATACGCATACTCCCATCCTTCTTCTTTACCAGAACAATGGGAGATGCATATGGGCTACTGCTCTCCCGGATAATCTGAGCCTCAAGCAGCTGATTAATATGGGCTTTCACTACCTCATATTCTGATGGGGGAACCCGCCGATAACGCTGTCGCACTGGAACCTCATCCAGTAAAGGGATATCATGAGAGATGAGATTTGTGCAACCCAGGTCACTCTCATGAGCAGAAAACACTGTCTGAAACTTCTGTAGCAGAGACACAACCTCACTTCGTTCCTTCTCTGACAGCATAGACAAATCCAACGACTCAAGTTGTGTCTGTACAGAACTAGCAACCGCCTGTGAAGACATAGTTGCAGTAGCAAACCTCTGTTCCTCAACCCCAGAAGGAAGGTTAATTACATAGGCAAGACTCAAAGAGCCTAACTGAACACAGGGATGCAGCAGCATCTCTGTGGTGCCTACATTGACCACAGGAACATAAACAGTACCTCTGACCACTGGCAGCAAACAAGGGGAAACCAGCAACCCTGCTGGTAACCCACTCTCAGGGGGTTCCAGCAATACCACCTCACCAGAGAAGTGCTCTGGACAAGTACTGGGCACCAGCTTCATAACACCACCTGGCACACGGATTGCACGGGCACCACGGACCCTGGCTTGGCCAGAAGGATTCCTGGAATTCTGAAAAACAGAGGAATGACATTGTTGCAGTGCATCCAAGACTGGACCTGGGGCCTGAGACACTGAAGGCAAACTGAACATAGAAGAACCATGCACCCCAAACAACTCCTGGTAGCAGCGACTGATAACATTCATGCCCAAAATACCAGGAGCTAACGAAGATGCCCAGGTGGATCCTTAACCACCAAAATACCACACTGAGGGACAACTTTACCACACAAAACTACATCAAGCTCAAGATAGCCAATACAGGGGATATCAAGCCCATTGGCAGCTCGAAGACGCAGCCAGTGGCAAGACTGAAGACGATCAGGACCCCAAGACTGAAACTGCTCCAAAAATAAACTCTCTGTTATGGTGGACACCATGGACCCAGTATCCACCAAGCAAGTCACAGCTATCCCCCCAATAAAAACTGTAATATTAGGACAGAATGACATCAACCGGTGCACATTGTCCGCCTTTGAGCCCGAAAATGCCCCCTCTGAGCTTTGGCTCCGCAACTCAGTGGGCTTTAGTTTTCCTGCTGTGCAGCAGAAGGAAGTCTAGCCCTATTAAAACGAGCGCCAGATGAAATACTACTACGGGAGCTAACACGCTCCCCCTCACACTCCCTCGCCAAATGGCCAGGCTGTTGGCACCTATGACATACAACACGACCAGAAGGGGGTCGATTAAATCTGGACGATTGCTGCAAGGAAGTAAGGGCTTGAGTCAGCTGATCAATCTGACCTTGCTGCCGCTTCAGAAGTTCCTTCAGTTCCCCTAACTCAGATGCTCGAGGGGTTACTACTGGGGTTGGAGAGATCCCCTGCACACCATACTGCACCCCGTAAGCTGACGGCAAAGAAAAACTACGTCCCCTGGTTCCCCCGGGCAACCCCTCCCTCTCCCAGCGCATAGCCTCCCCTCGCACCTCCAACAAGGTAGCACCAGGGTGCCGACGAACAAACTGTTTAAGTTCCCGACGAAGGGAGACATCCAGCACATGCTCAATAAACTGGTCTCGGAGCAATACTCCGACATCAAGGGTGCCAGCAGGTGCCTGTTGTTCAACCTGCTCCATTAAAGCCATTAAAGCTAAGGAAAACTCCAATAATGTCTCGCCCTCCTGCTGCCGTCTAGAGAAAAAGGCCTGCTGGAGTGTGACATAAGATGAGGCACAACCATACAGCTCTTTTAAAATATCAAATATTATGGTGGGATCACTTCGCTCTGCACTACTCCGATACTTTATCTCTCTACGTGCTTCTCCCTCTAAATGATCAAAGATAAAATATGCTTGGTCAAGAACTGACAGATGTCGAGCCCGCATACATGCCTGTATTTCCTCTATCCATTCAATTACGCTGATGCCGGACTTACCAGCAAACATAGGGCACTTCCTATCCCTAGGAACGACAACCAGTCGTTCAGTAGCAACAGGGCTAGCAACTGCAGAAGGCTCATTAACTAGAGAAGCTGGTAAGCTGACACATGCCACCAAGGCACCCTTCTCCTGAAGGAGACGCTGGTTATCAGCCTGAAGCTGTGCTACAAGCTCCCGAAGCTGTTGAATTTCCTCGGCCATAACTAACAAAGTGCATACTCCAAATTACCAGAGGTAGAAGAAAAACTAACCCCACCCACCAAAATATTCAAATCCTTATCTGTGGTGCTGCTGCTTTTTCTCCACCTATACTCAAAAGAAAAAAGAAAAGGAAGAGAATATATTAATAAAAATACAGAGCAACAACAACAAAAATGGAACCACAAGTCTCTGTCAACACAACAAATCCTGCCGACTACGCCAGATTGTGACGTTCATTACAAAAGGGATAATGCACACTAAAATAGGGTTATATAAAATTACCCTTTAATCATCGACTACGCCACCCAAGGAATTTCACCTCGGGAAATAATTAGTAATTCTAGCCACAAGAAAAACTCAGGTTCCTTTGTCTAAGACAGAGACATGTTTTTCACAAGTCAGTTTTTTTTTTATGTTCAGAAAATACTTTTATTTCATGTCAACATTCATTTCAAAAACTCCAATAGCTATCTAAAACTATAAAAATACTTAGCTGCAGCTGTTAAATTAAATCAACACTTGTCTAAAAAAGCATGGAAAATGATCCCATATTAGGGACTGGAAACTAGAAAGTTAGCTACCACCGCAATTTATTGAAAAAGAAAAAGCATAGAGAGATTCCTAAACAAAAAAAAACAAAACCAATTAGAGTCACAAGAAAACAGAATAACTAAATAAACAAACCCAAAACTGAAAACATACGCAAATAAACCACTCACATAAGAAAAATAAACTTAAACAGTAGGAAAAATGATACAAATAAGAGCTACAAGCCAAACCAAAATAAGGCCTGCGCTTCAAAGAAAATAAAGAATAATTAAACTAAAAAAAATACACAGATAAATAAAGAAATAATTAACTAAACTAAGCCCAAAATATTAACAAAAATATAATCTGACGAATTTCAAAAAATAGAAACAAAAAACCCAACACAAGAGTCAAAAAAATAAATAAATAACCTTAACACAAAAAAAACCGGAAATCTCCAAAGGAGATAACCCGCGTCTGGGCAAAAAAAACAAAAAAAAAAGTAAATAAACAACTACCCAAAAAAAAATAAATAACCAAGGGAATAGCAAATTAACAACTAGTCTTCAAGTAGCACCTTAAAAAGATATACCGCTTCCCCAAAATATGGAGCAGAGGAGAAAAAAACGAAACCAAAAACATAAGAAAAACAGCAGCACCACAGAAGAAGGAGCAGCAGAGGGACATTAACCTCCCTTACCCGAGATTTACTCGGCCCACATCTGAAAGATACAAATATTAATTACACACTACTCTGGACCAGGATAAGCTAGCAATGAAAAATCTCAGGACATACCAATGATATGAAGCGACATCAATCAAAGAATAGGAGCAGCGGCTGCGGGACAATTCTAGCGGAATAATTAAAAGAGTAAATACACTAGCTAAAACATTCTTAATAATAAATAAATGGACTATTCCTACCTGAGGTAAAGCCGTGAAACAGCAAAATAGTGGAGATGTAAGGCAACAGAGCAATGAAGAGGCAGAGTAAAAACTAAATGGAGGCCTTGGACCACAGCACCACACCAACACTGCAATCACTACCAAATAAATACAAAATCACCTCATTACTTCACACACTACAAACCCACACACCAATAAAAGAGAGAACACCACCCATGGTCCTACCTGACTTGAATAAAACATGCCAATTGTTGCAGTTGTGCCTCACTGCACCACGTCAAACCACGCAGCAACCCACGGGCCAAACCGACCGGAAGGTCAAATTCACCGGCAAAAAGAGGGGGGGAGGGGCAAGCAGGGCAGAGGACTCCCTAAGCCCTCCTTTTTATAGGGTCACAGTGACGTCCCAATATTAACCCATACCAGTAGTATTAAATGAGAATAAGTGAACAAGAACACCATCTGCCACAATGAGCTGCTGAGCGCTGAAACAGAGGAGGTGGTTTTCTGAGGAGAAACAGTGAAATAAACTCACCCATATGTCCTGCTGAGCCGGGGGCTGAACTTCTGATCAACATTAGCGGCCTTTGTTGGTGTTTTTCTGTGTTCGAGTCCTAAAGCCACTTTTCTGTAGAGCTGTGTGTTTTAGCTGCTAAGCTAACTCCTCACTGAGAGTCCACAGCACAGAGCGCGCGACGGAGACACGCAGCTGAGCGCCAAACCGCGGCTGAGGAGGAGGAGGCGGGGCTACACGGAGAGACTGATGAGGAGGCGGAGCTACACGGAGAGACTGATGAGGAGGCGGAGCTTACACGGGGAGACTGGTGAGGAGGCAGGGCTACACGGAGAGACTGGTGAGGGGGCGGGGCTACACGGAGAAACTGATGAGGAGGCGGGGCTACACGGGTAGACTGATGAGGAGGCGGAGCTAAACCGGGACACTGAAGAATCTCTCAGCTGTTCATTAAACAGGAAACAGAAGCTGCTTCAAAACTTTATTATCGGTGTTTTAGCAGCACATTCAGAACAACGACAGCACAGCTAGAAAAGAGTTTAAGAGGATCTACTGACCTAAACAATGAGAACAAGAGGAAAACTACAGAAAAGCAACTGAAAATATACAAACTCTACATTAATAAATCTGATTTACACAGTGACATTTTTACTCAAACTGGATCCAAATCATCTCAACTCTGTTCACACTGAGCGATCAGAACCGCCTGGTTCTGGTCCGTGTTTGGATCATCATGGTGTATAACAGCACTACAGTGAATAAAGACCCTTCAGAAACAAAAGCTCCTCTGACTGATCTGAGAGAATCTCTCTGACTTTAGGAGATCATCTGATGTGTTTTGAGCTCTAGAAGCTCTTTAATCCTCAGAAATTCTCCGTACGCCTCTTTAATGTTCTGTCCATAGAGCTGAAGCTGCAGTGGTGAATGAAGAGTAAATGAAGAGCTGTTAGTTCTCGTTCTCTGGAGCTCTTCTCATCGCTGGGTGAGGACGGACAACCTGGAAAACAGGAGATCTTAGGGACTTTTATGAAGCTCAACCAGAGAATGAAGGAACACACAGAGTGCAGACTTACAGTCAGAGCATCGTAATCAGACGTCCTGGTTTCAGGGTTCAGGGCTGAGTACGTGTCACTGGGAGAGTCTCTAACAGGCTGAGGGTAAAAACACAAGCTCACAGAACTGAACGCCCCCTGCAGGCTGACTGTCAGAATCAGTGACGGGCATTTCAGTCAAATCTGATCTTCAGTCTGTAATACAATTCTAAAGTCTTTTCTACACAATTTCACCTTCAGTGGTTTAGACTACTGTAACTCTCTACCTGCAGAATCAGCTCTTCTTCCCTTCACAGGAACTCTCGTGTTTCACTCATCCTTGCTCTCATAACCACATTTCAGCTGTTCTCCATCATCTCCACTGGCTTCCTGTAAAGCAACGCATTCACTTCAAAGCACTGACCAGCCTCCCTCCTTCTTACTGTCTGATCTTCTCCTTCACTGTAAACCCAGCTGTTCTCTCTGCTCTCCTTCAGCTGATTTACTGAACATTCCTCCATCCAAACTTCACAGCTTCCAACGTTCCCTAGTTCTGCTCCTCGTCTCTGGAACTCTCTTCCTCCACAAGTCCAGCAGTTGAATGCTCTTTACACCACGTTCCAAATTATTATGCAAATTGGATTGAAATGTCATAAAGATTATTTTTTTTTGTTTCTCAATTAAACTCATGGATGGGATTGTGTCTCAGGGCTCTTTGGATCACTGAAGTCAATCTCAGACACCTGTGATAATTAGTTTGCCAGGTGAGCCCAGTTAAAGGAAAACTACTTAAGAAGGATGTTCCACATTATTAAGTTATGAAAACATTAGATATTTCATGAAAACTTAAGCATGACCATCGCACTGTGAAGAGATTTGTGGCTGATTCAGAGCACAGACGGGTTTGTGCAGATAAAGGCAGAATGAGGAAGGTTTCTGCCAGGTAAGTTCATCAGATTAAGAGAGCAGTTGCTAAAATACCATTGCAAACAGGTATTTGAAGCTGCTGGTGCCTCTGGAGTCCGGCGACCCTCAGGGTGTAGGATCCTTCAAAGGCTTGCTGTGGTGCCTAAACCTACTATTCGGCCACCGCTAACCAGTGCTCACAAGCAGAAATGGTTGCAGTGGCCCAGACATACATGAAGACTAATTTCCAAACAGTCTTGTTTACTGATGAGTGTCGTGTATCCCTGGATGGTCCAGATGGTTGGAGTACTGGATGGTTGATGGATGTCGCAACAAGGCTGTGACGTCAGCAAGGAGGTGGAGTCATGTCTTGGGCCGAATCATGGGGAGAGAGCTGGTAGGCACCTTTAGGGTCCCTGAAGGTGTGAAAAGGACCTCGGCAAAGTATATGGAGTTTCTGACTGACCACTTTCTTCCATGGTACAAAAGAAGAACCGTGCCTTGCGGAGCAAAATCATCTTCATGCATGACAATGCACCATCTCATGCTGCAAGGAATACCTCTGTGTCATTGGCTGCTATAGGCATAAAAGGAGAGAAACTCATGGTGTGGCCACCATCTTCCCCTGACCTCAACCCTATAGAGAACCTTTGGAGTATCATCAAGCAAAAGATCTACGAGGACGGGAGGCAGTTCACATCAAAACAGCAGCTCTGGGAGGCTGTTCTGACATCCTGCAAAGAAATTCAAGCAGAAACTCTCCAAAAACTCACAGGTTCAATGGATGCAAGAGTTGTGAAGGTGATATCAAAGAAGGGTTCCTATGTTAACATGTAACTTGGCCTGTTAGGATGTTTTTGATTGAAATGGCTTTTGATTTCAGTGAATGTGACCTCCTAATGCTGGAAATTCAACAAATGACCATTTTCAGTTCTTTATAACCTATAAAATGTTTTGAACCTCTGCTGTGTATAATAATTAGGAACAGTGCATTTTGAGTTTTTATTTTTGAAGAATATACTGTCATCATTGGGAGGTTTGTTCAATAAAATTAAATTTATACTCTAACGGGTGATGACTTATTATACTGACTAATTTGCATCGACCATTTAGGAAAATCAGGGAAGAATATTATTTGCATAATAATTTGGAATGCGGTGTGTATATTCAAATTAAATCTCAATCTTTTTATTATTAACAGATAAATGTTCCTTCTGTTTTCACTTCAGCTAACGTTACTAACCGCACTGCACTTCATACCTTTTAGCAGTAAACAGTGTGTTTTGTGAAGAGTTCAGGGCCTCTGACTGGCTCTTCATCTTTATTCTTGGTACTGTTTTATTTGAAATGAGCTTTATTCATTTACTCTCCACCCACAAATGATCATGTTCACGTATGTAAGTCATATCTTTGACTGCTGAGGCTGGAGTTCTTCAAAACATCAGCTCTGAGGCCGACTGGAGGCAGGACTAGATGTATTTTATTTGGAAAGTCAGGTGCTCCGTGAAATACATGTTTGAGAACAAAGCAATAATAAAATGCTGAAAGAAATTACACAAATCTCTGGAGAAAAGCCAGCAGAATGATTAATAAGCTAATCTGACATAAGGCTCCTTAAATTTTTTTATTTTTGAAGTTGCTGCATTAAACATTGGTACGTAACGACACACAACAGGCAGATCTTTTTAATTTATAACTGTCTCACAGCAAAAACAAAACTAAGGAGTTGATTTGATTCATTAGCAGTCGATCTTGACAAAGCACTTCTTGTAAGTCGCTCTGGATAAGAGCGTCTGCTAAATGCTGTAAATGTAAATCTTTCTCCTGAACTCTGTGCTCCACAGGCTCAGACTCGTACAGTACAGGCTCAATAAATTCTCTCCTGCTAGGACTACGTGGTTCTCCTGGTCTACTAGCATTACTGCAACTGCCGCTTTCTTCATCTCTACGCCTTACATTTACAGCATTTGGCTGACGCTCTTATCCAGAGCGACTTAAAATTTGATCATTGTACATAGGTAGGCCAAGGCGGTGTTAGGAGTCTTGCCCAAAGACTCTTATTGGTATAGTGTATTGGGTCTTTGCCTAGGTGGGGATTGAACCCCAGTCCACAGTGTAGAAGGCAGAGGTGTTACCCACTACACTATCCAACCAACCACCGTACCCATCTCTCCAGTTTAGGACACCATCCACTTTATGAGCTATGAATAAACATCCCTCATGTCGTGCTGCACTGGCAAAAAAATCTAATGGTGTCGTGTTTTACTCAGTTATTTGCTGCTGGAGTGTGTATTTAAGGTTTGACTCTGTACTGAGTCCTGATGTGTAACAAGCTGTACAGTAGTTATAAAACTAAATACGCTAATAACTACAGTAAATGTTCAAACACACATACATATAAACCAGACTTACTGTGAGAGTGTCGTAATCAGAGGACATGGTTTGGGGGTTCAGAGCTGAGTATGTGTCACTGGGAGAGTCTCTAACATGCTGTAAAATACAAGAATATTGTAGCATGTTCAATAAGCGTTTTATTGAGAGAGAGAGAGAGAGAGAGAGAGAGAGAGAGAGAGAGAGAGACGTGAGCCAGTAAATGCTACAACTAGAGTCAGAGGAGAAAGAGAACAGCAGCAAGAGGACGACAGCAAGCATATATCTTTGAGAGCCTTGGTGAGCCTGAATACGGGTGGGTTTGCTTGTTCTTTTGCCTGAATACAGATGGGTTTGAGCGCTGGTGTGTCAGAAAAAAGGTTCTAGAGGAGCGCTCTCTGACCCTAGACTGACCCTAGATTCTCCTCATAGTTTAACTTCCATCTGAAGGTCCTGGTGTGGAGTGTCGCCACTTGGCAAGCCTAGGTGGCCTCCAGTGTATTGAAGCAACTGCTGTTTTGCCTTTGTTTTGTTGTTATGCCTGTTTTTACTGTTTAGATTTTTTGGTTATTTTCTTTTTTTTTTCGTTTTGGGGTTTATTAGTCTTTATTTTTGCAATAATCAAATTATTTAGATTTGTTTCTTTTGTATTCTGCTTACTTTGTAATGCTCCACTTCATTAGTGGGTATATTTAAATTGTTTAGTTGAATCATTTTGTTTTGGGTTAACATTTGTAATAAGCCTTTTCTTTTTTTCCTATTTGAGAAGGTAAATATATACTGGCTGGAGTATTGTTGCTAAAAGGATTGCTTCTAGTTACAGCAGCTTGTCACCAATTGGTGCTAACGATTATTTCCTTTGTGTTTCTAGAGTATATCCGTACCTGCAGTGCTTCTTGTGGGCTGGTTACCTTCGGACGGCTTCTTCTCTCCTCACCCTTTTACACTTTGTGTGTAGTGGTGGTAGGTGTAGTGTTGGATTCACATGCATTTCTCTTTTAAAAGCTGTGTGTGTGTGTGTGTGTGCACTTGTGTGATTTTTTAGGTTTCTGGAGGTAGGAGTAGAAATGGCTGAAGCAGTCCTTGCCCAACCAACACATAGTAATTGCTCCTTGAGCCAGCTAGAGATGGCATAGGGCAGATTCTGGTCATAACTGATGTATTTTCAAAAATTACCCAAGTAATACCTACTTGAGACCAAAGGTACCTACAGTGAGAAATGTGCTTATTAGGGACTGGTTTTATAGGTATGGTGTTCCTGCCCATCTGCATTCAGACCGTGGCCAGAGTTTTGAAAGTGTCCTGGTCCATCAGCTTTGTGACCTGAATGGTGTGCAGAAGACTCTCACCACGCCATATCATCCCCAAGGAAATGGGCAGTGTGAGTGGTTTAACCACACCATGCATAGTCGCTTGCGCACCCTGTCCGGGGAGCAGAAAAGCCGTTGGCCAAATTATCTGCCCCAGCTAGTTTTTAATTATAACTCTGCCATTCATCAGTCTGCTGGTTAATATCCCCATTTTCTCATGTTTGGGAAAGAACCCCAACTCCCTGTTGAGTTTTTGCTGGGTCGAGTGCAGGAGGTGGAAGGTAGAGCAGTTTGTGACTGGGTTCAAGAGCATCAGCGTCGCCTTCAGTTAGCATTGGAAGGGGCAAGGGAAAGGATGCAGGATGCTGCACAGCGGCAGAAGGGACATCATAAACTGCTGGGGCAGCTCGAACTGTTGCAGGTGGGACAGCAGGTGTACCTTAGGCATTAGTCAGTGCGGGGGTGTAATAAGATCCAGAATGCCTAGAGTACTGTGGTCCGTAAGGTAGTGAGAATACTTGAAGCTGGTGGTGTAGGGTCAAGTCCAACAAGTACATCGGGTCATGTTAGTCAGTCCACAAAAACCTCTCTTTGTCTTCTCCCCAGTTGCAGAATCCCAGCTCTGAACATGGTCAAGAGCAAGAGGGAGATGATTTGGGTCAGTGGATTGTGGTCAGAGTACCTCCAGTTCAATCTAGGTTGCCTCAGCCTACAGGTGCTAGTTCTTCTGTGGGGGATGCTGGGGAAGCATGCTTATTGGTAGGTGTAGAAGCCAATGATCCAGTAACACCTGTGGTGTTGGAAACAGAGGTTGATCTCCCTGAGCTTGAGAGTAACCGTCGTACAACTCGAGCAACTGCAGGTCAGCATAGCAATCCACATTGCCTACCTTTGTCGGTAATGAGCGTAGGCAGTGGGACTGCATCTTCCCGGGTGCTTGGTTCAAGTAATGAGGTGAGTGTGTATTTTAGACATTGGCATGTGTCCCAAATTGACTGTAGACAGGATGGCAACACAATTTGTAATTGTTAAAAAAAGGACTGCCTTATAGAGTATAGAAATGCCCTCACTAAAGCTTGCTCAGCATATCTGGCCTCGCTGATCGAGAATAATAAATGTAATGCTAGAGTTCTGTTTAGTGTGATTTCTAGAATAATCAGGTGGGTACTGAAACACAAATTCTGGCAACTCTCACAAGTGAGAGTGTCATGAAGACCATGGAGAGGCTCGTCTTGGATCAGCTCCGACCCATAGTCCAGCCTTTTCTAGATCCCCTCCAGTTTGCCTATCAGCCCCGCCTGGGAGTTGAAGACGCCATCATCTATCTGCTCAACAGAGTTTATGCTCACCTGGATAAGCCAGCCAGCTCTGTGAGGGTCATGTTTTTTGACTTCTCCAGCGCATTTAACACCGTCTGGCCCGCTCTTCTGGGCGATAAGCTCACAGTGATGCAGGTAGATGCCCCCCTTGTGTCCTGGATTGTTGACTATCTGACCGGCAGACCACAGTATGTACGCCTGCAGCACTGTGTGTCGGAAAGAGTAGTCAGCAACACTGGAGTCCCACAAGGTACTGTCCTCTCTCCCTTCCTCTTCACCCTCTACACCACGGACTTCAGCTACTGCACAGAGACTTGCCACCTTCAGAAGTTTTCTGATGACTCTGCAATAGTTGGATGTTTCAGCAAGGGTGAAGAGGATGAGTACAGGGCAACGGTGAGGGACTTTGTCGCATGGTGCGAGCGGAACCACCTGCAGCTCAATGTGACAAAGACAAAGGAACTGGTGGTGGACCTGAGGAGGGACAAGGCACCGGTGACCCCTGTGTCCATCAGCGGGGTCAGTGTGGACACTGTGGAGGATTACAAATATCTGGGTGTGTATATTGACAATAAACTGGACTGGGCTAAGAACACTGACACCCTCTACAGGAAGGGCCAAAGTCGTCTCTCTTTTCTGAGGTGCCTGAGGTCCTTCAACATCTGCCGGACTATGCTCAGGATCTTCTATGAGTCTGTGGTGGCGAGTGCTATCCTCTATGCTGTTGCATGCTGGGGAAGCAGGCTGAGGGTGGCAGATGCCAGCAGACTCAACAAATTGATCCGCAAGGCCGGTGATGTTGTGGGTGTGGAGCTGGACTCGCTGACGGCAGTGTTGGAGAGGAGGATGCTGTCTAAGCTGCGGGCCATTATGAACAATGGCTCCCACCCACTCTACGATACGGTGATGAGACACAAGAGCTCATTCAGCTCAAGACTCATCGTACCAAAATGCACCAGAGCGCCACAGGAAGTCATTCTTACCTGTGGCCATCAAACTCCATAACTCCTCCCTCAGTGTGTGATTCAAAAAACTGTTCATATGTGCAATAACAACAACTGTGTGTGTAGAGTACTTAAATCTGGTGTACATACTGTAAATTCTATATATGGTCTTAAATTATTAGTAAAGTGTTTATTTTTACATAAATGGCTGCAACTGTAACAACTGCAATTTCCCCCTGGGATCAATAAAGGAATCAGAATTTTTATGGACATTTAATAATAAAGTCAAAAATATCAGACAATAAATTCAACCCACAGTGTTTAATACAACTTGGCTGGCATCTTACAGGCTGGAAACTTTTTACTTTTTTCTGCTCCTCTCTTCACTCGGGTGTCCAAAACACATGGCAAAACGCAATCCAATGACAACTGCGAAGTTGATCAACGAACTGCGGCCTAATGTGTCCTGATGCCATGTGCACTTATGTACACATTTGTGTTCGAACATGGTGTTTGTTATGGACAGACTGTGGTGAGCATAGAACTCCAATAACAACTGTTCCTCTCAATTGTGCCCTTCCAGGTCTCACTGTTATTGCCCACATGAGTGTTGAAGTCACCCAGCAAGACAATGGAGTCCCCACAGGGAGCACTTGCCAGTACCCCCTCCAGGATCTCCAAGAAGGCCAGGTACTCCGAACTGCCGTTCGGTGCATAAGCACAGACAACAGTCAGAGCCCGTTCCCCAACCCGAAGTTACAGAGAGAAATAACCCTCTTGTCCACCGGAGAAAACCCCAACCTACAGGCGCTGAGCCGGGGAGCTACGAGTAAGCACACTCCTGCTCGATGCCTCTCATCCTGGACAACTCCAGAGTGGAAATAAGTCCAAACCCTCTTGAGAGAATCTGTTCCTATTTCTAGTTGGTATCTCTCAACCTCATACACTAGCTCAGACTCTTTCCCTGCCAGAGAGATCATGTTCCATGTTCTGAGAGCCAGTTTCAGTAGCCGAGGATCGGAACGCCAAGGCCCCTGCCTTCAGCCACCACCCAATCCACATTGCACCAGACCCCCATAAGCTCCTCTCCCATGGGTGGTGGTTCCATGGGAGAGTGGTCCCATGTAGCTCTTTTGGGCTGAGCCAGGCCAGGACCCATGGGTAAAGGACCGGCCACCAGGCGCTTGCCGAAGAGCCCCTCCCGCAGGCCTGGCTCCAGGGTAAGGCCCTGGTAACCCTAATCCGGGCGAGGGAAACTGGGTACTGTTTTTCATCATATGGGGTTTTATTAATAGTTCCTAGAATTCATAATGCTGCAGCTGGGGGAAGAGCTTTTTCATATAAAGCCCCCAAACTCTGGAATGATCTTCCAGAAACTGGTCGGGACTCAGACACAGCCTCAATCTTTAAAACTAGGCTGAAAACTCACTTGTTCAATTTAGCTTTTGGTAGGTAATGTTCCCCCTAGATAAAGGCAGCAGATCCAGGGGTCCATGGACACAGGGAATTATAGTAAACTGAGACGCTGGTGCTGTCGTCCTGCTGCTCGCACGCGGTCACTCAGGTTTGTGGACGGTGGAGCGGAGGGATGCCAGACTGTCTCAGAGTGCTGCCGTGTCTGTGTGTCCTTCTGGTTCTCTCCTCTTAGTTAAGCTGTCATAGTCAGATCTGCCAGAGTCGTTAGCCACACTCTGGATATGTTCACATTCCCTGTTTTACACCCAAACAGAGCAAATCTAATTCCATCTCTCTGCCTTTTTTCCAAGTATACGACCACTCACATGTCCGGCCGGACACTGAAGGACGACTGACTGTCGAGCCCTCCTGCTACCCACTTCAGATCAGCTGCCCACGCCCCAGCTAGAGCCACCTACCTTGGACTAGCTACCCGAAAATCTACATAGGACTCCTAGCTATTCCTACTACTAATACTACAGCTATTAATATTAGGAGAATAATATCTCTGTAGCTGGTCTGACCAGGGGAGGATGCAACCCCCTTGTGAGCCTTGGTTCCTCCCAAGGTTTCTTCCTCAGCTCTGAGGGAGGTTCTCCTTGCCACCGTTGCCTCGTGCTTGCTCACTTGGGGGTTTTAAATTCATGTTAAAACTTTGTCTTTACTGGAATTCTGTGAAGCTGCTTTGTGACATCAGTTGTAAAAAGCACTATAAACAAATTTGATTTGATTAAGCACCAGCTAGCTCAGCAGCTACCCACCCTTGTGCACTGTCCCCGGCTTTGGTGAAGTCAGCTGGATGTCGGTAACTTGGTTAGAAGTGGTATCTGCAGGGCTCAAAATGAAAGGAACAGCAGTTCATCTCCACACAATGACTGGTGAGTTAACACTAATGAGGGGGAGGGTACGGAACGCCTGGAGGGCTCAGAAGCAGTGAAGGGATTCTTCCCCTTGGTTGACATGAAGCTGCATACCAGCCTTTGGGAAAGATGCAGCGCACAGGCACCAGAGAGCTTTGAAAAGCCCCTGGGTGTCACCTGGAGTGATATCCAAAGAAGGGAGGTGAGTGGCATTCTTGTTTAGATTAAAGGAGGTTTAAAGAAAGACTTGTACCCCAGAATTGACATTACTTAGGCATTAGACAGGTGGTGAAGGTATCAGTACTGCTGAGGAAAAGATGCACATCATCATATGAGAGTTGCCCACCCCTCTCTGAACCAAAATAATTGATTGGCCCTTTGTTAAATGAAAGGACTCTGTACAAGTTACTCCAGAAAGGAACAGGAACTCAACTGGTCTGAGGTGTAACAGGTCTACCCTGTTCTCCATTAGTCTTCGTTTCCTTACCCGTTTGCCTGTTCTCTCTCTATTCCTGCTTCCTCCTTTTTATCTGCACTCTCATCCAGTCAACTTTCCCTGCCATGTGCCTTTTTTATTACCTTGCTCTTCCACACGTATGTACCACCCCTCACCTGATGTCTGTTTGCTTCTCCTGTCCTCCATCATCACTCCCAGCTAGTGACCGTTTTTCCCACTTTGTCTATCAGTCTGTCTGTTTCTCTATCTAAATTATTTGCGTTGTTCATCCTCTTAGTCCTCTGTTTTGGGTTTGTTCATACATTGACTTTTCAACTCACAGTTGCAAGCAGTTTGTGTTCTATGTTTTTTCTCATTTTCTCATGGATGCTAATGAAATGCTCTCCACTGCTTCATAATTCATTGATTCTGTTTACGTGAACATCACAGCTCACAAATTCGTTCCATCTCCATGACTGCTATGTTACAAGAGGACTGTCAGACTATCAGTTACCCTAAAGAAAGCCCTAATGAGTGAACCTATCCTGGCACTCCCAGATCCTGACGTCCCCTATGTTTTGGATGCCAATTTGAGCAGAGAGGAGGTGGAGGCAGTACTTTTGCAGTAGCTGTGGCCAAGAACAGCAGTAAAAGCTCCACAACTAGTGAGAAAGCTGTTTCTCTTAATAGCAGCAAATGCCACAATATTTAAAATGACTATAAAACTAAACACACTAACCACAAGAATACACACACACACACACACACACACACACACACACACAGCATACTTACAGTCAGAGTGTCGTAGTCGGAGGACATGCTGTTGGGGTTCAGAGCCGAGTACGTGTCGTCTCCACACTTCGGAGCCTTTCAGAGAGATGATAAGAAACAGCTTCAGTTTATATTCAGGACCAGTCAGAGATTCTCACACAGGTACAGTGTTTAAGCTGAGTGTGCTGAAACAAAGCCCCTGTCTGTTCATTTTCAGGATCTATTTTTATGATCTATAGTTTATGATTTTTGTTCTGAACTGTCAGAGGAAAAAATGCTGTTGGTCTTTTCAGTTGAGAAATTATAAAATTACATTCTTGCCATTTTCCTAAGTTTGATTTGAGCTGGGTGGGACGAAGTTTGGCACAGGTGATCTATCAAAGTACCGGGGGTCGGATGTTGGATGCATCGCGATGGGGACGTGGATTCTGAATCGATACACAACTCAATCAAAAATCAATTTTCTCTAAATCTCTAAAATGACCACCAGACACTTTCTTCTCCTTTTTCCCCCCAATTCAGGGAGCAGCCCAGAAGAGTGGCCTGTTTTTCAGTGCGAGGGCTCAAATACGCAGGGCTGAACTTCTGCCACTGGGTGATTTACGTTGGTGCCACTGCACCCACACAGTTCTGAGGAGCAGCTCTGAATTTTTGGAGCATTTTCCGCATCAAACATTTACTATTAAAATAAATGTAATTGCCAAGTTAGATCATTTAAAAACAATATTAGGGTGCCGTGTTTTAGTGACACCCACAAAGCCAACTGTTGTCGAGGGAAACGATCCGACTCACTTTAATGAGAATACAGTGCTAAACAGAGCAGCTACTGCAGGTTTGAAAAACTCTATAAATAAAATATAAAAATATAATCTACACTCTAAATCCCGTACTACACGTCAACTATTATAAAGTACGAAGTAAAACTTCATCTTTCCTTTAAACAGCACATTTACTGCATGTAGCGCTTGAGTTCTGTCCTTCAGACTGAAGGTTCTTCTATAATGAAAGCTGCTGTGAACTGCAGGTGAACAGCATTATGGTGGTAATGACAGTCATTCACGTAAGTTTGACATGTTTTGGTGAACTGTTGGCGGATTTAATTTAAATGTGTTTTGTTTGTGTTTCTCAGGAGTCTCAAATCTCAAGTCAAGTCATGAGAGACTCAGCAAGACTTCAGTCCCCATCCCTGGTATCAATGTTCTAGGTAGAAAAAATCCTCCCTCTCAGTACCTGAACATCAGCTCCTCTCTCCGCTCCTCTCTTCCTCCTGATCACACAGATTAAACACAAACAGGCTGTTTGAAGAGATTCTGTCTGAGGTTAAAGTACATAATTTAAACCGTTTATATACAGTATCTCACAAAAGTGAGTCCACCCCTCACATTTCTGCAAATATGTTATTCTATCTTTTGATGGGATGTCAGTGTAGAAATGAAACTCTGATACAAAGTGGTCAGTGTGCAGCTTGTACAGCAGAGCAGATTTACTGTCCTCTGAAAAGAACAACACACAGACATTAACGTCTAAATAGCTGGCAGCACAAGTGAGTCCACCCCACAGTGAACGTGTCCAGATTGGGCTCAAAGTGTCGATATTTAGTGTGACCACCATTATTATCTAGCACTGACTGAACCCTCTTGGGCATGGAATTCACCAGAGCTGCACAGGCTGCTGCTGGAGTCCTCTTCCACCCCTCCATGATGACGTAACGGAGCTGGTGGATGTTAGATGCCTGTGCAGCTCTGGTGAATGCCATGCCCAAGAGGACAGTAAATCTGCACTGCTATACAAGCTGCACACTGACCACTTTAACTTATATCAGAGTTTCATTTCTACAGTGACGTCCCATCAAAAGATAAATACAGTATTTGCAGAAATGTGAGGGGTGCACTCACCTTTGTGAGAAACTGTAGATACACATTCATATTCATAGTAATAACCAAAGAATACCGCCACTCACCGAATGCAGAGAACAGCAATAATAAGACACAGAACCAGTGCAGAACTGACTGGAACGGTTCCCCAAACAGCGAACTGTTCCCACAGTTGCGGAGGTGGAATTTCCCCGGCTGTGAGATTAAAAAAGTATCACTTAAACTACCAGATGTACAAAAACAAACATTTAAATTGTAGGTCTAAAAAAGGAAAGTCTCCTCAAAACTGAATTTTCATCCAAACAAGTACTGATGGAATTTGCAAACACTAAATACAACCCTAATTCCAATGAAGTTGGGACGTTGTGTAACACAGAAATATAAACAGGATACGATGATTTGCAAATCCTTTAACCGATATTCAACTGAATACACTACAAAGACGAGATATTTAATGTTCAAACGGATAAACTTTATTGTTTTTTGCAAATATTCACTCATTTTGAATTTGATGCCTGCAACACGTTCCAAAGAAGTTGGGACAGGGGCAACAAAAGACTGGGAAAGTTGAGGAAGGCTCAAAAAACACCTGTTTGGAACATTCCACAGGTGAACAGGTTAATTGGAAGCAGGTGAGTGTCATGATTGGGTATAAAGGGAGCATCCCTGAAAGGCTCAGGGGTTTACAAGCAAGGACGGGCGAGGTTCACCACCTTGTGAACAACTGCGTGAGCAACGTGCAACTGCAAGGAATTTAGGGATTTCATCATCTTCAGTCCATAATATCATCAAAAGATTCAGAGAATCTGGAGAAATCTCTGCAAGTAAGCAGCAAGGCAGAAAACCAGCACTGAATGCCGTGACCTTCGATCCCTCAGGGGGCACTGCATTAAAAACCCACATCATTCTGTAACGGATATTCCCACATGGGCTCAGGAACACTTCGGGAAAACCACTGTCAGTGAACTCAGTTCGTCGCTCCGTCTACAAGTGCAGGTTAAAACTCTGCCATGCAAAGCGAAGCCACATATCAACACCACCCAGAAACGCCGCCGGCTTCTCTGGGCCGAGCTCATCTGAGATGGACTGACGCAGAGTGGAAAAGTGTCCTGTGGTCTGACGCGTCCACATTTCACACTGTTTTTGGAAATCATGGACGTCGTGTCCTCTGGGCATGAGAGGAAAAGGACTGTCCGGATTGTTCTCAGCGCAAAGTTCAAAAGCCAGCATCTCTGATGGTGTGGGGGTGTGTTAGAGCCCATGGCAGGGGTAACCTGCACATCTGTGAAGGCACCATTAATGCTGAAAGGTACATACAGGTTTTGGAGCAACATCTACTGCCATCCAAGCAACGTCTTTTTCAGGGACGTCCTGCTTATTTCAGCAAGACGATGCCAAGCCACATTCTGCACGTGTTACAACAGCGTGGCTTCGTAGTAAAAGAGTGCGGGTACTAGACTGGCCTGCCTGCAGTCCAGACCGTCTCCCATTGAAAATGTGTGGCGCATTATGAAGCGCAAAATACGACAGCGGAGACCCCCGGACTGCTGAGAAGCTGAAGCTGTACATCAAGCAGGAATGGGAAAGAATTCCACCTACAAAGCTTCAACAATCAGTGTCCTCAGTTCCCAAACGCTTATTGAGTGTTAAAAGGAAAGGTGATGTAACAACTTTGTCCCAACTTTGAAAATGATTTGCAAATCATCATATTCTGTTTTTATTTATGTTTTACACAATGTCCCAACTTGAGGGACAAATTGAGTTGTACTTCCAATATCTATTATTAATAGAACAATTAGAAATGATGTGGTGAGTGAACTGGAAGGCTCTCATTCACGGCTCTTGTTTGGAGCACATGAGCGTCTCCATCATGGTGCGAAAACCCTGGTTCTCAACGACTGAGACCACAAATGCCGGGCAATAAAAGTTATTTTATTAAAGACAGAGTTTGTAATTCGCTTCCAAGTTTGACATGGCTTGCTCGATGGTATGGGTTCCCCTTCTGAGTCTTGGTCCCTCAGTGTTTCTTCCTCCTGCTCTTAGGGAGTTTTTCCTTGCCACTGTCCCCACTGGCGACGCTCATGGGGGCTGGAATTTTCTTTCTGTAATTCAGGTTTTTCTCTAAAGCAGATTTGTGACAACACCTGTTGTAAAAAGCTCTATATAAATAAACCTTGCTTGCTTGACGGTCCTCTGGTTAGCAGCAAGGACATCCGGTAGGAAAACTGGTAGAAACATGTAAAAAGTTCTTGTTTGTCACGTTTCCAAAATATTTTAGTTAGTGTGACAACTTGCATATAGTGTGGCTCTTATCCAGGTCCCTTTTCCCCTGGTGTGCAGCCTGAAGGTCACATAGCAACGCAGTCTCGCCTGGCTAGTAGCTATGAAGGCGTTTAAGATGGACGTTCGGAGACAAATGGACTTATTCGCATTTATAAGCAGCGCAGTCGGTTTCCTGGTACGTTAAATCTGCAACAAGAAACTGTCAAACACTAAAACGCTATGAAGATGAAGTCACTTCTCTTTAGAATTTTAACCAACTTAAATGGTTGAGAGACATTTTACAGGAACCTGTTCTACTTTGGAGGGAAAGTTTTCTGGCGGAGATGGGAGGAAAGCGGCTGTAGCTAAAGCTTAATGCAGAACAAAGTAAGTCTGTGTTGTCGTTTATATTGTTTAGTCTATACTAGGACATCAGCACACACTGAGACACACTGGACATAAAATATTGTGGCACCTGGTCTGATTTTTGTTGAAAGGACAAAACGGCTCTTCTTGACATTTGGGTTGTGACTCCTGAACTAAGCTGGCTTTAATGCAGAACCGATCGGATTTCTGGCTCATCCAGTTGTATTTTTGTAATGTGTCGCCAAAGACTGTCCAGGTGTTGCACTTCCAATTTCCACCTTTTGCATTCCATCAACATCGTGTTATCAGGTTCCCGAGTGGCTCAACCGTCTAAGCGTTGGCCCGGTCATCAGGAGATCCTGAGTTCGATCCCTGGTGATGCTACAGCCGTCCGTAGCCGAGGGTCCGAGAGAGCACATCTGGCCTCGCTCTCTCTGGGTGGGCAGGATGCCCTTCTCCTCCTATCACTCAATGTGATGCTAGTCAGCGCATCTGTAAGCTGACATAACAGACCTGGCGGTTGGCGCTTTCCTCCGAGGGTGTTCGGCTGACACGTGACGTTGCGTGAGCGGCAGGTCAAAAAGAAGCAGTGGCTGGTTTCACAGGTCTCTGAGGAAGCCTGTGCTGCCTTCACCCTCATAGCGCTGGTAATATCACATGTTTGGGGGTATAGCTTCCATGTAGTAATGAGCCTTAGCTTGACGCTCTACCACTCTCCCTTTGGTTTAAGTCCACCAAAAAAAAATCGAAATCGGATCGAAAAAAAAAAAAAAAGGGAAGAATACGACAAAAATTCCACAGAACCACTTGGTTGAAAGTTGAACCATTTACTGCTTGAAAGACAGGTTGAAACAGATTCCTTTCCAAAAATTCGTTCCAAAGTTAACCAACAAGGAGAGCTAAAGTGAGGTCAAAAAACTGTTTGGCTTTACCACTCCATTTTTTTCTTCTCCAGCGCGAACAGACCACTGTTTACCCTCCCCCCTCTGTTACTCTCCTGAACTTTTAGCCCCTCCCACATCGCAGAGCTATCAAGAGGCGACCATTCTGTTCTATATGTCTATCCTTAACCAACATACATAAATTATTTTTTATATGTTGCTGAGGTACCTTAACTTGTAAATGATAACATATCAACTTTCAAACCCTTCAAATAAAATTAACTGTAATTAATAATAAACTTAAATATTGCATTATTTTCAATAATCACATTCTAATGCTCTAGGCTACATTTAGGCTCCTATATTACCGGCCCCTAATTGTTTTTAATGTTATCAACATTTCACTTAAATAAAGAAGGAGCCTAACTGCTATCAAATTGGGCCTGATAACTACTTTCAATCGTTGTCCGATTCCTGAAGAAAACATAACTTGGTTACTGGGCGGCGCAGCTCGTTGGTCTTGGTCTTGATTCTGACTTGTCGAACAAAGCCTTTTCTGGGAAGTCTGGGAAAGTTTCCACAATTCTTCCAAGTGGCCATGAATTCCTGGGTGATGTATCATCCACTATCAACACCACATCACAGACACAGAAGTTTCTTGCAGGTGTGGACCACCTTTGGCGTTCTTGAAGCTGTGTAAGGTATTCTTTACACCAGCGCTTCCAAAAGACATTTGTGAGGTACTGGATCTGTTTCCATCTGCGATTAGCATAATTGTCATCTTTGTTGAATACTCCTGGAGGCAACTCGGGCTTCTTCTTGAGTAACAGCAAGTGATTGGGCGTCAAGGCTTCTAAATCGTTGAGATCTGGTGATGTCTTTGTGATAGGTCTACTGTTTATGATGGCTTCAGCTTCACACAGCAAGGTATGAAGACCTTCATCAGTCAAAAGTTGTTCTCTGGCCGTGATGTTCAGAACCTTTCTCACTGAGCAGATCAGCCGCTCCCAGCTTCCTCCATGGTGAGAACCTGCTGGAGGATTGAAGTGCCATTGTATGTCCTTCCGTTGCAGGTGTTTTGTGATCTTATTGGTGTTCCATTCTTTGATTGATTTCTTCAATTCAATGTCAGCAGACCGGAAGTTTGTTCCATTATCAGAGTACATCTCTTTGACTTGTCCTCTTCGAGCCACAAATCTTCTTATTGCGTTGAGACATGCATCTGTGTCGAGCGACGATGCTACCTCCAAATGTACAGCTCGTATGGCAAGACATGTAAATATTACACCATGTCTTTCTTCTTGCCCTCTTCCTCTTTTCACCAGGAATGGGCTAAAAATGGGTTAGTCAACACCAACCCTTGTGAATGGAGGATCATCAGGTAATACCCTGCACTTCGGTAGATCCGCCATGAGCTGTTTGCCAGCAGTTCCATGTCGTCTTTTGCATGTGACACATTTGGATAAGAAACTTCTGATTGTTCCATTAGCTCCAGGAATCCAAAATCTTTGACTGAGTTGAGGCAACATATGATTTCTTCCTGCATGAGCTGTAACATCATGAATATGTCTCAGAACAAGCCATGTGATGTGTGATTTCTTTGGCAAGACAATTGGCTGTTTAGAATCATCTGGCATGGTTGCTTGACTCAATCCTCCTCCCACTCTAATGATCCCATCTTGAAGTACTGGATTCAACTTATACAGTAGGCTGTTTTTCTTTACCCTTTGATGTTCCTTTAATGTTGTTAAGTCTTCTTTGAAATGTTGTTTTTGACAATGCTTTACAATTTCCTCTTCTGCTCTGGTTAACTCTTTACAGCTTAACTGTGTTCCTTTCAGAGGGTTCTTGTTTTGTTTAGTGTTTAATGTATTTACTTCCTTACTCCTCTCTTTCATTTCCTTTAGCAAATCCTTTAATCTCAGAAACCAAGCAACTGTCCGTTTTAGTTTTGTCCAGGATGAATAGTTAGTCATCAACCGGTTCATTCCATTTTCTGTTTCTTGAGACTGAATGACATGGGCTTGTGCTGATCTTCTGATCTCCAAGTCATCAACGTCCAACATTCCTGGATCTGGATTCTTGGGCCACTGCTCTTGTGTACAACGCAAGAAACTTGGTTCTGAGAGCCAGCTATCATTTTTTAAAAATGCCTCAACAGTCTGTCCTCTAGAGACATGATCAGCGGGATTAATCGTGCTACTGATATATCTCCACTGTGAAATCTGAGAATGCTGCAGGATTGTTGAGATTCTATTTGCCACGAAAGCCTTGAATCTTGTGCCTTCACTGCGCAGGTACTTTAACACAGTTGTGCTATCTGTCCAAAATACTGAAGTGTGAAGTTCCAATTCCAGTTCGTTCTTCAGCAATCTGTCCATCTTGACCGCAACTGTGGCTGCTGTTAATTCCATTCTTGGTATAGTTGGAGCCTTTAAAGGTGTGACCCTGGCCTTTGCCATCACCAGAGTGGAATGAGCTTCCCCAGTTGCATTGCGTAGCAGCAGATAGCTTGCAGTTCCTAGGCGTTGGCACTTGCATTGGCAAAGTGATGTAGCTGTGCAAAGACTGGTTCTCCAAACTGCTTTGGCTTGATACATCTGTCAACTCCAAAATCTGCAAGCTGTTGCAAACTTGAAATCCATTTGTTCCAGTCCTTAACAACATTATCAGGCAGATTTTCATCCCAGCTGTATTTCTGTCTGCATAAATCTTGCAAAATTCCCTTTGCTGGAAGTACTATTGGAGAAAGGAAGCCTAATGGATCGAAAATAGAACTGACTATTGAGAACAAACCTCTCCTAGTATGTGGTCGTTCTTTGAGGTTGATCTTGAACCTGTACTGATCTGACTCAGAACACCACTGGACTCCCAAGTTATCTACCTCCAAGTCCAGATCTTGAAACCCTTCTGCTCTGTCCTGCTCAGGAATTGAGTTGAGCACCTTGCGGCTATTGCTTGCCCACTTTGTTAGTCGAAAACCACCTTTAGCCAACATGCTTCTTAAATCAGCGCAAAGAGTGATAGCTGTGTTTTCATCTTTTATTGATGTCACACAATCATCTACGTAAAAGTTGCTCTTGACTGTCTTAACAGCTTCATGTCCAAATTCCTCCTCGAAATCTGTTGCACATTTTTGCAGTGCAAAAGTTGCTACACTTGGCGATGATGTTGCCCCAAAAATGTGCACCAGCATCTTGTGTTCAACAAGCTCTTGTTCATAGTTCCCATCCAGCCACCAGAGGAATCTGATAAGATTTGTGTCTTCATCATTGACTCTGACCTGGTAGAACATAGCCTCTACATCAGCTATAACTGCCACAATCTCCTGCCGGAACCTCAAGAGGACTCCTACAAGAGAACTTGATAAATCTGGTCCCTGCAGAAGCTGTTGGTTAAGCGATGTTCCTTGAAAGCTTGCTCTGCAATCAAAGACAACATGCAGTTTTTGCTTGACGGGATGCCTGACTCCATGATGAGGCAGATACCAGGTTCGTCCCTCAGTAGGCTCACTATCAGCACCTTTGAGCCTCACCGCGTAGCCTTTCTTGAAGAGGTTATCCATAAACGCAGGATATTCACTATGAAGCTTGACATCTCTAGGGAATCTTTTCCTCAAGTTCAGTGCTCGTTGCTCAGCAACTGATCTATTGTTTGGGATACACCACGACTTGTTTCTCAATGGAAGACAAATACTGTAATGACCACCCACCAATTTTGCAGACTGGGACAACTTGTCCATAAACTGGTAATCTTCCTTTGACATTTCGATGTTCTCATTTTGTCCAGCATCAGGAAAGTCTTGCTTGAACTGCAGCTGCCAGAGTTCTTCTAACTTGGCTACTGAAATTCGATTTACAGTGACGGTTGACAATTTCTCTCCCTCCTTTGCATTGCATCCACCTCTAAGTGGTCCATTTATTGTCCAGCCTAATACAGTTCTCACTGCATACGGTCCGTCATCCACACTATTAACCACCTGTAGTGGCTCCATTGCCTTGGGAACATTTGCTCCTATAAGCAATCCAATCCCTGATTGTATACTGGCAAGTTTCACATCCTTTAGATGAGGCCATCTGTTAACTTCCTCTTGTTGGGGAATATTGTCTTTGGTCACAGGGATGTTTTTTTTGTGAAAACACCTCTGAAAGTGGAATAAACTGGTTACCATCTAAACTACTGATCTCCAATCCATTCACAAGGCAAGTGTCTACCACAGCTTCCTTTCCCATTGTCCGCAATAAGATGCTTGTGTTGCGCCCATACATGTTCAGTTGATTTATTAGTGATTCGGTTGCAAATGTAGCTGAGCTACCTGGATCCAAAAACGCATAGGTTGTGACCATTTTGGTTCCCTTAAGTGCCTTAACACGCACTGGAACAATAGGAAAAGCACATTCTTCCTTACCGGCCCCAGTAACACCACAAGCTTCCATCTTTTGTACGAGGGCACTTGATATGGATTGTTGCTCACATACTTCCATTGCTGTTTCATCCTTTGAGTCTTTAGTCTTCAAGTGTAGTAGTGTTGGATGCATACGAGAGCATTCTTGGCACTGAACTTTCTCTTCGCAATTACTACTCATGTGACCATATTTCAAACATGCAAAACACAGACCTTTGCTTCTCAGGAAGTAAATTTTTTCTTGGTGGGGCTTACTTCTAAGTTTTCTGCAAGCCATGAGTCCATGTTGCTCCCCTTTGCAATAAAAACAAGGCTTACTGCTCGTATCCACATGAATAACTTGTGTTTTTGGTGTTTGTTGAATGTTGTCCCTTTTGGTTTTGTTTTCGATTCCTGGAGAGACAACTGCAGTTGAGAACACCTTCTTTGATTTGACTGTCTCCGTATGTGTCCTTGGTTTCTGTCGAACTGGATCTCTCATACTTGTACTAGCTTCCTTTATGCTTCCATAGAGTGGATTTAATATGTATTTGACTTGTTTATTGACAAAGTCAACAAAATCCTTAAACTTAACCCGTGCCTTTGTTTTTTCTTGTAAGTCACAGGCTAATTTTCTCCAAGCTTCTTTAAGTTTATATGGAAGTTTGTTCGTCAGCGCCTTTATATTAGCTGTGTTGTCCAAGTCTTCCATATAACTAATGTCTGACATTGCATTGGAGCAGCTGGTGAGAAACAATGCAAAGGACTGTAGTGCAGCGCCATCCTCTGGCTTAATTAACTGCCAGTCCAAAGCCTCCTTGATATATGCTTCCGCTGTCTTGTATTCGTCACCAAAAAACTCTCTTAACATCTGCTTTGCCTTCATGTACCCTGCTGATGGCTCCATGTGGATACAACTCTTTACCAATTCGTGTGGTTGTCCACTTGTATATTGCAACAAAAATTGTAGCCGATCACGACTGTCACTAGTACGACCTTCAATTCCGTGCTCAATAGATCTAATAAATGATTTATACTCAACGGATCCCCCTTGAATATTGGAATCATAAGCTCAGGGAGAAATGACATTTTGTGATTCTTTACAAGGTACTCTTGGCTTGTTGAGACATGGCTGTGCATAGACTATCAAATGCAGATTCATGCTTGTTTTCTGTGCCCAGCATTGTCAGGGTTCTTAGATGCCTTTCTGGCTGAATTTGTGGTTCAACACTGGACAAAGGTGGGCCCTTCTGTGATGGCTGAAAACTAACATTCCTTGTTTTTTCAACTTGCTCTTCAACCTTATTGATGCTCTCAACTTCTTGTTCTTGTTCATATTTTTGTAAAACTTCCATTTTTGCTCCAGATTCTGCCAGAGCAGTCTGCATTGCATGTTTCTCCTTTCTAGCTTGCATTATAGTTTCTTGCCTTTTTTGTTCAGCCTCAAACTCTGCTTCTCTGTCTTTTATTAGCATACCAATCTGCTTCTTCCCTTTCTATGGCCAACTCCTCATTTAAAGCTGCAGCCTTTGCTTTTAATGCTGCGTGCTCCATCTCTGCCTTTATTCTGACTGAAGAAGATGAGGACAACAAGCTTCCACATCGTGATCCTGATCTACTTGTCTCTTTAGTGATCGATTTTGAAGATGTAGAACTACTATCCTTGGGAATTATTTGTCCATCATGTTCTTCAGCCTGCTCGGAGCGTTTCATGACTCCTTTCATCCATTCCTCACATTTCCAGAAGAAGTCATTTAATGATTTATTTTTGGAGTCGATCTCTTTGATCATCCAAAAAATCATCCTTTGTCATGTATTGCTGCAAACCAGAATTTAATTCCAAGAATTCTTGGTGCAAACGATGAAAGTCAATTCGCATTTTGTTTTTAACAATGTCAGCACTTGCAGCATCTTCCATTAATTGCTCAATTTGCTTCACCATACTAGTAATTTGAGACAGCTTGCCTTTACGTGCCTGAACTTGTCTATACTTCTACAGCCTTCACTGTCATTTTTACTACCCGTTTTCCACTTTCTGCTTGTTCATCCATGGCTAGTGCAAATTTCCACTTAAGTAGTAAAGATTACAGAGTACTCCAGAATTAGCTTCAGTAAGCTTGCAATAGCAAAGCATATAAAATTACTTACAACTTGTTATCTTTTCCACCTCCAGTTTCCTTCCTTCAAATCTTGATTCAAGCAATTTCCAAGTGCTTTTATCCGTGTACAGCCAGTTTTTTGACTAAAGATATAGCTTCCATGTAGTAATGAGCCTTAGCTTGACGCTCTACCACTCTGCCTTTGGTTTAAGTCCACCAAAAAAAAAAAATAGGGAAGAATACAACAAAAATTCCACAGAACCACTTGGTTGAAAGTTGAACAGTTTACTGCTTGAAAGACAGGTTGAAACAGATTCCTTTCCAAAAATTCGTTCCAAAGTTAACCAACAAGGAGAGCTAAAGTGAGGTTGAAAAACTGTTTGGCTTTACCACTCCATCTTTTCTTCTCCAGCGCGAACAGACCACTGTTTACCCTCCCCCCTCTGTTACTCTCCTGAACTCTTAGCCCCTCCCACAGCGCAGAGCTATCAAGAGGCGACCATACTGTTCTATATGTCTATCCTTAACCAACATACATCAATTATTTTTTATATGTTGCTGAGGTACCTTAACTTGTAAATGATAACATATCAACTTTCAAACCCTTCAAATAAAATTAACTGTAATTAATAATAAACTTAAATATTGCATTATTTTCAATAATCACATTCTAATGCTCTAGGCTACATTTAGGCTCCTATAGGGGGAGTCCTAACTAGCGGGTGGAATTGGAGACAACTAAACTGGGGAGAAAATCGGATAAAAAGAAAAAAAAAAACAAAAAAAAAAAAACCAACAAAACACATTGTGTTCCTAAAATAACTATATATATATATATAAAATTATACACACACACACACACACACACACACACACGTAAAATAATATTTTTCTAAAATGCATTTGACGTCTGTGAGTTGATTCAGAATCGATCCAGACTCCGTGTAAAACCAAACGAGACCAGGTAAATGGCCACAGCAGTGAGACTGATCTCTATCCCAGCTGTGAACTATGTCTCCTTAATATAACATAATATCCCTCAAACTCCAAACGTTGGCACTCCAACTGTATTAGCAGGCTATGTTTGCTAAACCTGGCACCAGAAGCTTCTGAAAATGTGGCCCGCCATTTTAAACTGCTATGCTAATCTTGCCTAGCAAAAGTCACTGGATTGGTCGAGGGCATTTTCTCCATTTCTTTCTGCTGCTGATTGGTTAATGGCAGTGAACTGAATCTTACAAAGGAGTTAGTAAGGAGCTGCAACCAGCGACAGACCATGGGCAGAGTCAGTAGCTGATGTACTGTGCTTTCTTTTTGTCCTTTCAGTTTCACAGACAAACAAAAACTTCCGTCTTTAGTAGAAAAGTGGTGATATATTATTTTTGTTCGTAGTGACCAACAGGGCGGCACCACAGCGCCCCCAATAGAAGACGGACGCTACATAATTCTTTATCAATGATTCCACTGGTTTAGTTGGTGGGTGAATCAGATGTGCTGAAGCAGGAGAAACGTTAAACTGTGTAGCTGAGAAACACTTTAAATTACTGAACAGATTATTAGTGCATGCGATAATCTGCACTCACCCACTGGAGCAGAGTGGAGATCACTGCCTTTAACAGCACAGCTGTAGCTGACCGCTTCACTGACCACAGGTACAGAGCAGGAGGCAGATTCACACTCAGATACAGGCTGTCCGTTCCTGTACCAGATGTAGGTGGGGTTGTTGGGCAGAGTGCAGGTGGAGCTACAGGTCAGTGTTACTGTCTGTCCCTCTGACGCTGTGACTGCAGGACCTTCCACTTTCACCTGCAGGCCTTTATCAAAAACACCTGAAATACAATAAATGAATTATAGATAAAAACATTATGCATAAAAAATTAAACAATCAAAAACACAAACTGAATTATATTAGAACTGTATAATCAGCGTCTCTCAGAGTGACTGAACATGAGTTCACTGTAATCCAGTGGAAGCTGCCAGTGAGATGATCGAGTGAGTGCAGGATGTTCTGGAGGTTCTGTTCTGTTCTGAGGGCAGATTAGAGTGAGGTCTTACAGACGGCAGGAGAGCCGAGCTCCTCGTATCCTTTCACAGCGCAGGAGTAGCTGCCAGCATCCACAGTTCTGTCTCTCAGCTCCAGTTCATGTCTGTTCCGGTCAGACACAGGCTGTCCGTTCCTGTACCAGATGTAGGTGGGGTTGTTGGGCAGAGTGCAGGTAGAGCTGCAGGTCAGCTTCTTTACTCCTCCATCTGTATTTGACACTGTAACCTTCAGATCTGCAGGTGATTTTAAACAAGGTTTAGTGTTATTTTCATCTGTAGACACTCTTCCAGGTAACTCCCCTCACTGTATGTTATCTAGCAGGGGTGTGTATGGACACTCGGTTAACTGTTCCAGGGGTCAGTATCTGAACACTGAAATCACTGCTGGGGTATTTCTTACGCTGCATAATGTAAAGTCAAGGAGGAAATAATACAGGTCAACTTCCTTTTTCCTTTCCTGAGATTATCTGACTATCCACTCATTCACCCTTACAGACACTGGAATATCGGAATTAGTCAGAATGCAGGTCTTTATTATCCAGAGTTACCTGTGACGGACAGAGTGACTCCAGGTCTGCCAGAGTATCTGCCGTCAGGATGATCAGTGTAGAATCTGAAGCTGTATCTGTGAGCGTCACTCTCTCTCAGGTCAGTGATGGTCATTCTACAGGAGTTCAGGGTCCGGCTGTACTGCACTCTCCCCTCATACTGATCAGACTCTCGTACATCCTCAGGCTCAGCACCAAACTTCCACTGACTTTCAATGAACCAGAGTGATTTAGTCACTGTGAGTCCTTCAGGGTGTTTATAAGAGCAGGACAGATCAACTGATGATCCTTTCAGAGCACAGACACGTTCAGGAGTGTAGATCACAGCCCACTGCTGCTCACCTGGAACACAGAGTCACAGTCAGGAAGAGGAAATTGTGTTATATAAAACTTTTTCAGCTGTAATATTCTCAAATTATTATTTAGCTAAAATATCCAGGATTATGGAAATAATCTCTGATTTAAGAATGATGAACGTAGCTCTTTATAACTGTTTGAAGTCCCAGTCGTTCTGCTGTCTAACATCTCCAAAGAATGACCCTCATTAAAAGACTAGAGAGACAGACAGTGAAAGAGAGACAGACAGAGAGACAGAGAGAGAGACAGAGAGAGAGTGAGAGAGACAGACAGAGAGAGAGAGAGAGAGAGAGCGCGAGAGAGAGCGCGAGAGAGAGCGCGAGAGAGAGCGAGAGCGAGAGCGAGAGCGAGAGCGAGAGCGAGAGCGAGAGCGAGAGAGAGAGAGAGAGAGCGAGAGCGAGAGCGAGAGCGAGATGTAGTACAGTAAATGTATTTATTCTCCAGCTTGTTTGAATTTTCCCCGTTCCACCTTAAATGGTGCAGCAGTTACTTTCTGGTGCTTCAGGCGTCAGAACTGCTGGACTATTTAAGGTGGAACGGGAAAGTTAGCTAGCTACCAAGACATTAGAATGTTATTAGCGATTTTTTGCGCTTGTTATGCAGAAAAACAACCATAAAACAGTGAAGCTACATAAAACCAAGACAACACAACAGTTATTACACCAGAGAAAAGTTCTATCTGTGGGTTTCTTTGGTCGCTCGTTTGGAGTCTCTGAAAAACCTCTGTTTGGAGGGCCATGTAGGCCTAAGACTTCACCACACCCCTCCATCTCGACTCGAAACGGGACCCCCTTACCCTAGATACGAACGCGCAAAGCAGAGGGCCAAGGGCTTAGTGGTAGGGGTGAGGGGTGAAATGGGACTGGGCATTACTGTACCAGCTTTGGAGCTCTGGATGGCCAGAGAACCACCAGCTGCACTGAGGAGAGGGCCAGCAGTAAACTGACCTGAGACTCACTGAAGGGTCAACTCTTTTAACCAGGCCCAGTATCGAGTTCCAATAGGAGCCAGAATTCAGTAAGTGCTCAACACAGTGAGGCTGCCTTCACACTACAAGCCTCACTGATCAAGTTTCAGATCCGATCTCTCTAACTTGACGTTTAGCCCTCGTTTAGGTACGAGACTCAAATCTGTCGTTAACGTGAACAAACTGGTGTCCTGAAACGGCCACACCCCCTAATCAATGACGTCATGTGAGTGAATCACAATCATGAACAGCAAACAAACTGAACTAAACTAGAACTTTAGTTATGACTAGAATCAGCTCTGATCGGCTCTGATCGGCCCCCGGCTGCTCGGATCGGCCCCCGGCTGCTCTGATCGGCTGGAGGACGGCTGTCCTGCAGATCACCAACAGCGAAGCGACGCTCCTCTTAAAGCCCCACAGTGAGCCGGAAGCCTGGTTACTGATCTATTCCTTCCTAAAATTTTGCTTTTACTGCAGTGGTCTGGTCACAGCCAGGACACGTGGTCATTCACTTACTGTCCAATCTAATGGGGAAAACTGCTGTCCAGCTTGTGTGATAATCTACTTAATACATCTCTGTCCTCATTTACAGACTTAACTGTGGTGAAAATCACTGAAGTTTGTAGTTGGTCTTTAACACCAAACTAATTCCTAGGGTGCAGCTCTCTAGGTGGCGTAGTGGAGTCAGTGATTATCTGCAGATTGTCTTCCAGACCACAACAGCATCACATCTTCACCTCTTTACCTGGAGAAAGTTCCTAAACAGGTGTTTTTAATCATTCCACAAACGTCCGAGTCTCCTACTGACCCTGTCCTAACTTTATGGAATGTGCTGCAGGCATCAAATTTGGATTTTGAGTATATTTACAAAAATCAATCATTTATAAAGTCAAATAATAAATATTTCTTTGTGCCGTTATTAATTAAATATCTGTAACACAGTTTACAAATCACTACTTTCTGTTTTTATTAGAATTTTACCTTCTGTCTCGACTTTCTGGGAATTAATTTTATGTTTTCATATTTGAAATTTACTGTAGGTTAAAACTTTATTCTGGGGGAAAAAATCCATGGCTTGAAATTCTGTTTGACACGACCACGTGACGCGTTTTCACCGTTCTGATTGGCTGTTTTATGAAATTCTGAAACTAAAGTGTAATTAAGTTTCATGTGAGTTTCACTGCGTAGCGTCAGCCCAACTTCACCTTAACGGCCGTTTTGATTGAATATTAAACAAGGAGGGGGGGGACGGGGGCAGGGGGGGTCTCTCACTTTTACACAGAACTGTACATGAGACTTTCTGGAGTCCAGACATGACACGTCTAATTACACTGAGCACAAATGATATATTTAGCATATTTTAAACATTTCTATAATGTATAGAGACTGTACAATAAAAGAGCTCTTATTTTGAAAGTGAAGTTTTTTACATCTCAAATCGAAACTGAATGCAGGTCATTTCCTGGTTCTGAATTTCTTACTTTATTATTTAAATTACTTTATTTACAGACTGACACTCACAGTTTTCCCGAGGGAGTCTGTAGTTCTTCACCTCACAGGTGTAGCTGCCCTGATCAGATGATCTGGTGGAGTCCAACCAGAGTGAGGCGCTATATGAACATCCTACGTTTTCTCCACTGCTGAGCCATCCTTTATCTCTGAACCAGTCGTAGTAACAGTTTCCACTGGGCCAGCAGGGGGGGCTACAGGTCAGCTTCACCACTTTCTGTCCTACAGTCTCACGATCCACCTTCGCCTGCAGGACTACACACACACACACACACACACACACACACACACACACACACACACACACACACACACACACACACACACACACACACACACACAGTAATCACACCATACCAGAATTCTGTAAATCCCAATCATTCCTGTGTGAGTGTGAAGCAGCACTGTGAGGATCTGGGTTTATTTATTTATCTGTAACACTCAGACCGTCTGCAGGTGAAGCGGATATCTGACGTTCTGATGGACGGAGTGGACACAGCGTTAAACACTGCTGATAATATTTAATGTCCAACTTAAACAGAGACGAAAACACTCAAATACTTTGTTTCTGTACGCAAATATTATTTTAGAAGATCTGGACTTCAGTCTAATATTCTAGAAACTGGATCCTTTTACTCAGTAATATTTCCAAAAGAGAAAAATAATCATTTAGACCTTCAAAGCACTCATTACAAATTTCAGGATATAAGATTTCTGAAAAGGAACCTGATGTAAGAAAAAATGAAAGAAATTCTGTTCATGAAATTTAAATGCAACTCCACACGACTTTACAACAGACTTTCAAATCATGAGAAAAAGGATCATAAAAATGGAGAAATTATTCTGACAACAATGATTTTACACACATTAACATAATATATATAATCGGAAAATCAACAGAAATGGAGATACAAGGTTTTGTTCTGACAGCAGCGATAGTTTTATATTATATACACACACATGAATACGTGCACACACACACACACACAGGGTGTGCCGTCAGAACAAGCAGAGCATGGCTTTTCGTGGACAGCTCACTCTGACAAGTACATAAGAGTAAAAGTAACGAATAAGATTTTAACAGAACGTCATTCTGTCACTACAGTTTCTACTGACTTGCTCCGCCCTGTTAACAGAACCGAGAGCTGCTCAAAGACGTGTGAAGATGGTGGAGACCTCACAACCACAGAAGAGCCGACCTCAGTTTAAAACAGCTCCAAAGCTTTAACAGAGTTAATCACACAAATAAGCTCTGATGAAGATCTTCAGCTTAAAGCTGCAGTTAGTCTGAATGTTCTGGAAGTGTAAGAGATTATAAAACGGTATCAGTTATTAATCTTTAGCTCCTGCAGCTCTGCTGTTCGTTCTAAAGCCACTTCCTGAGACTGAATCGCGTCAAATGTATTAAAATGTTCTGAAAAACACTGAAACTGTTAAATGTTGAAGGGTTTTTAGTCTCTACACGTTAATCTGACGCAGATGTAGATCAACGCTGTGGAGCACAAACACATTAAGAGCAGAAATGGAAATAAATGGAAAGTTTACCTGCCAGTAAAATGAGGATCAGCGCTGCTGGAATATTTACTGAGCTCTGGGAAAACATGGCAGCATCGCTCTTCAGACCCAGCAGATACCTGAAGGTCCAGAAGGTCCAGAAGCTCCTCACTCTGACTCTCCTACACTTATGAACTGCTCTGATCTCAGCAGAGAGAAAGTCAGCAGAGACACTGAAGATGTGATCTGCACTGTGTGGTCTGTCGTCACTCCTCCCCTTTCAGCTCAGAGTCGCTTCCTTTTCCACTCGACTCCCTCAGAAAGACGTCTGAGTGAGATCATTTTATTCCTGTGATTCTCTGTGAGGATCATCTCATCACATCACATCAGAACCCACTGCCATACATTAAAGTCCAGAACGCCGCCACTTCAGAGAGGAAAGGGTCAGTTATGATAGCAGTGATATGAGATGAAGCTCCTCTTCTAAACGGCTCTATTTCTGTCCTTTTATCTCCAGAAAGGTTCATGATGTTCTAGCAGGTTTGGACTCTCCTGGGTCCTGATATTCAACTTCTAACACCTTCACCAGTTTGGTGGCCATCATAAACGCTGCTCTCTCACTGTTACAGTACAGTTCCTATTTTTTTTGCCGAGTTTAGGTTAGATTCAGTTGTCACTGTGCAGAATAAGAGAAATAAAACATTTGATTTTTTGTGTTTTACTTCGGCCGTTTTCCTTTTCTTTTCTTTTCAATTCAGTAAATTACAGTAAGACAGAAACTACAGATTTTATAGTTTTCTCTCAATAATCATTTTAAGGAATATTTCAAAACAGGCATTTTAGGATGTGCTTTTAATGAAAACTGGTAACTGAAACTCTGAGGACCAGCACATGAGAGATGAGCTTATCTTCACCATCAGCTGTTAGATTATATTTACACTAATGTTCGCCCTCAATCACGTGACCAACACTTCACACACGCAGAGCGGCTGCTGTGACCGTTTACCAGAAACAGACGTCTTTATTTTGGTCATTTCAGAGAATCTCATGCAGGCTACATCCATTCATGCCTAAACATCTGAACAGCAGCAAACAGCTTCTTTAATTTGGTTCCACACAACAATAGTCTGAGTGTAGAGAGCTAAAGCCAGCTTAGATAACCTTTAGATGGGAGCAGGTTTTTAAAAATAAGAATCCAGACTAAAAACAGAGCCAAATGCTGTTAAAACCTCCACTGTTCAAGCTCTAAACACAGTCGTCTGTTTGGTGGGAATGGCCATCAGAACAAACGCTGCTCTCTCGCTGTGCATCAAGTTAAACACTAACAGTCCAGAGTTTCTGCTACCGGCTCGTTCGGGTACGGCCATGGCAGTGGTGATGGACTAACATGTGTAGATAAGCAACATATGTGCTTACTGAGTTACCCTGGGTTGGGTTATGGGGTAGTTGTGCAGGGTTAATGCCAAACGGCAGTGTTTCAAATCACCCTGGGGTCCTAACTCACTCATCATAGGGGGACTGATGCTTTGGTTTAACAGTTCTTCTTCTGGAAATGAAATCTTACACATCTCTTCTGCCTTCAGTGTGACAAATGTGGAAGATCTCACTCTTTACACCAAACTCTTGGTAAATTTGGTTAAGTTTTGCAAATGTGTCATGGCAGTAGGGTCCAAGATGCCTAGGGCCCCCCGTATTTCACACCTAGCCAACGGTCATGTAGAGATGTGTGGTTATGATGCCCTACCTGCTATCCCGGCAGTTTCAGCAAGCACTGAGCGGTGGGTTTTTTGTGCCTTCTTGGTCTACGCCAACACCGCAGTAGTGTCAGAAGTGGGATCATCCCCTGCCGGACTTGAGGGGAATAGCATGTTTAGCAGTGGACTGGTGTGAGCGAGCCGAGCCAAGTACTACAAAAGAGAGGAGGAGCTTGGCAAAGCAGCTGACAGCAGTAGAGCCAAAGCACCAAGGCACGATGGCCAAACACAGCTGGAGGACGATGGCCAGCATCAAGAACCTCCAGGCAAGGACACCTGGATGGCAGCTGATGGGAGAAGGCCTAGCGCCAAGACCTGGACGGCTTGGCTGGGGAACAAAGCTGGCGCAATATAGCCCAACGACAGGGCTGGCACAAGGATGTCAGTGGCGAGGCCAGCATGGCGAGACATGATGGCAGCCTAGATGTTCAAGGCCGAGCATCAGAGCTTGAGTGTGCACAAGCAGTAGCCTTGCTACAGCCTACAATATGGTGGGCAGAGAAAGTGGAGAGCAAGGAAGCGCTGTTGTTGCTACTGTGGAGAAGTACCTACCATCACTGTAAGAAGTGTGGCTCCTCAGTTTCCCCCACTGCTGCAGTAATAAAAGAGCACTTGTTTGAAGTGCTGTTTCCCACGTCTTCTTTTACACCAACGCCACAATACTTCAGACATGGCCCAGGGTTGTGGTTAGGGTGGTTCCTGGTAATGAAGCAATGCTGCTATTCTAAAGTTTGAGGAAGCAGGGGCATTAAAAATGTTGAAACAAGTGGCTGATGCTGCATCTCATTATTTACAGTGTGTGCTTCTTTAGTCACAACAGCATAAATGTCTTGTGATGTATATAAAATTTTAAAAAACTAGATTGGAGGAAAACTGGCAATGAAACAGGAGCTCTGAAGACAAGCTTGTGTGAGATGTGCTAATCTAACACAATCAGCATTAAGAATAACTAGACCCTACAGTAGGCTTGTTCTAGGAAAAACAGTTTTAAGACTAACACAGTGAATTCTGAGTAATGAATGAATTAACTGCACCATAATAAGAGCGCAGGATTAAGAAGTGGAGAGTGAATGAGAGCAGAGAGACGTTCCTCAAGGTTTTACCTGAAGAGCTCTGTGCAGTGCAGAGTTCCACCACTGAGGGGCGCTAAAGAACGCCAAAACTGTAAGATCTTACCTTATGAGAATGATCAGATCTCAGGGAAGATCAAGAGAGTCCAGGAGTGGAGACCTGAGCTGACGAGCAGGTGTGGAGGCCTGAAGGTTCTGAGGGAGGTTCTGTATCTGATTCTCATCTCCACAGGAAGTGAAATGACCTAAGAAGGAAACTGTCACTAAATTAGTCTCGATAGTTCCAGCAGCTCTGAGTCTCTATTTCTCTGTCAATAGATTTAGATCAACACAGATTCATAAAAAGTGATTATATCTGAAATACACGTTACGCAACGCTGGGCTGGAGGTCAGGGAATCGGCTCTGTGACTGGAGGGTCGCCAGTTTGATCCCCACAGTCGACAGTACGTGACTGAGGTGTCCTTGAGCAAGACACCTAACCCCCAACTGCTCCCCAGGCGCTGCGGATAGGGCTGCCCACCGCTCCGGGCAAGTGTACTCACTGCCCCCTAGTGTGTGTGTGTGCTCACTAGTGTGTATGTGGTGTTTCACTGCACGGATGGGTTAAACGCAGAGGTGAAATTTCCCTGTTGTGAGACTAATAAGGGTCATTAATCTTAATCTAGAGAACAAGATTATGTTTGTGTCAGATATACAGCCAAACGTCATGGTGTTCACTTCCATAAACATGTTAAACTCTCTTTGGGCATTAATGACAACACTGCACAGCACGTTCCTGCAAAGGGAAGTTTCTGTCATTCCAGTTAAAAATACTTTATTTTAATGCTGACTCGGTTCTACAAACGTTTCCCCTTTAAATAAATGTGTAGTTCCTCAATTCTCACAGAAGCCTCTAAATATAATAAACCAGGTTTTCAAACTGCAGTTCTGCATAATAAACAATCCCTAGGGAGGTGTTCCAGACATGTCCAATGGGGAGGAGACCCCAGGGAAGACCCAGAACACATTGGAGGGATTATATCTCTCGACTGTTTTGGGAACGCCTCGGTATCCCTCCGGAAGAGCTGGAGGAGGTGGCGGTGGAGAGGGAGGCCTGGGCCTCTTTGCTTAGGTTGCTGCCCCCGCGACACGGACCCAGATAAGCGGTTGAGGATGGATGGATGGATGGATCCTACAAAACCACCTACAAAAGTAACCAGCCTTTGGGTTTCAAGCTCCTCTTAACTTGTTCAAGTAAACGGGAACCATAAACCAAAAGTTCTGCACATCACAGTATTGATTCACTGTTATTTCCCAAAACTGACCCTTATCGTTCTTTATGTTTCCATCCCACAGAAACAGCAACACCCACATTAATGTTCTCTGACAGGAAGTTAAACAAACTCACCACCTTTATTTCCTTTATTTTACAGCTATCTTAGATCAAAACAACAGATCCTCATTTCTTTACCAGGTTCTAGCAGCTGGGTTCCCTGTTCAATGTGCACTCGTTCCCCTGTCATAACTGAGTTTATATTAATAAAATAAACTCCTACAAAGAGTTTAAGGTGCGCTGTTTGTTCCAGCGTCTACCTGCTTTACCAAGACTCCCTGAATATGAGCAGCTTCCATATCTCTGGAATGTTCTCCATGTTAGCGCCGTCTGCTGTCCCAGCAGCTCCAACCTGCTCAGAGTCCAACAAGGAGAACAGAACATTTTCCTCCACGGCTTTCAGTGGAACCGGCCTTAGCCCAGTGAAACGGGTCGGTACCATATGGGTTTAGCGCATTATATTAGCGTTTAGCCGAGTTAAACCCGCTTTACGCTGAGCCGTCCTGCCAGGAAAGCTAACGAGGATTAGCGTGATGAGCTGCTGAGCGCTGAAACAGAGGAGGTGGTTTTCTGAGGAGAAACAGTGAAATAAACTCACCCAGATGTCCTGCTGAGCCGGGGGCTGAACTTCTGATCAACATTAGCGGCTTTTGTTGGGGTTTTTCTGTGTTCGAGTCCTAAAGCCACTTTTCTGTAGAGCTGCGTGTTTTAGCTGCTAAGCTAACTCCTCACTGAGAGTCCACAACACAGAGCGCGCGACGGAGACACGCAGCTGAGCGCCAAACCGCGGCTGAGGAGGAGGCGGGGCTACACGGAGAGACTGATGAGGAGGCGGGGCTACACGGGGAGACTGATGAGGAGGCGGAGCTACATGGAGAGACTGATGAGGATGCGGAGTTACACAGGGAGAGACTGATGAGGAGGCGGAGCTACATGGAGAGACTGATGAGGCGGAGTTACACAGGGAGAGACTGATGAGGAGGCGGGGCTACACAGGGAGACTGATGAGGAGGCGGAGTTACACAGGGAGAGACTGATGAGGAGGCGGAGCTACACGGGAAGACTGATGAGGTGTGATATTAATCACACTGAACCCACACACTCTCCTCATTACTGATCTTCTGTTACTCTCTAGAACCCAAACAACGCTCCCCCTGAACCCAGCAGGGCTTTCTTGCTTTATTAGAGAAACAGCCGATCACAGTAAACATCGTTTAAAGGAAATCAGGCTCGGATTCTGAGTCATGGTGACTTTAAATGGTTTAGGTGGAGGTAAATGAGGTGAGGAACTGCACCGCTGTGTACAGTAGGTCTGTAACAACTGACACCATTACTATTATTGATACTATTTATTTGCACTAAATATATACAATATTACTTTTTTTCATTTTTCCTCACTAAACAAAAAAAATTAACAGACCAATGAATATTTACAAAGAAAAAATCTTTAAAATAACACTGGGCTGTTTATTATGAACAATGAAAAACATGAATGGAATAAAAAGTACAACAATTACAGTAATAATAAGCAAGTAATGTAAAACCTTACAGTAGAAATAAGGAAAATAGAGTTAAAAGCTAAAGTTAAAAAATCACAACTTTAGCTGCTTTCTAAAAATCTGTATAAAAGAAGATGAATATTTATTGATCCTGTGTTTCAGATCTTTGCGGCATAAAAACAAAACTTTTTAAATTAGTGGAAAGTGTTGAAGGCAGCAGTGGATGATCTCGGAGCTCAATGTGGATCAGAGTTTATGAGGCTTTCAGAGACGTATGAAGGAGCTGCAGCACTAACCGATTCAGAGACTACTAATAAAACATTACAGCCAATTCTAAAGGAAGCAGCCAGTGGAGTGATGATAAAACTGCTCTCATAGGTTCTCCTTATCTAGTACGTGTTCATGCTCTCACTGCTGTGCTTTGTACAGGCTGTAATTGTTTGTTGGTCCGGCGAGAAACACATTTCAGTAATGAAGGTGGCAAAGTATAAAAGCATGGATCTGTTTCTTGGTCTTGAAACTGGTAAAGCCATGAAATTTTAAAACAAAACATCATGATTGCTGCCTGCTGCTTCTTTTGGTTACAAGGGAGCGGGAGATTGACAGGCGGATTGGTGCTGGGTCAGCAGTGATGCGGGCTCTTTACCGGTCTGTTGTGGTAAAGAAAGAGCTGAGCCATAAGGCAAGGCTCTCGATTTACTGGTCGATCTACGTTCCCACCCTCACCTATGGTCATGAGCTTTGGGTGATGACCGAAAGAACGAGATCGCAAATACAAGCGACCGAAATGAGTTTCCTCCGCAGGGTGGCTGGACTCTCCCTTAGAGATAGGGTGAGAAGTTCGGTCATCCGGGAGGGACTCGGAGTAGAGCAGCTGCTTCTCCACGTCGAGAGGAGCCATTTGAGGTGGTTCGGGCATCTGGTTAGGAAGCCTCCTGGACGCCTCCCTTGGGAGGTGTCACAGGCAAGTCCACTCGGGAGGAGACCCCGGGGAAGACCCAGGACACGCTGGCGTGACTGTATCACCCAGCTGGCCTGGGAGCGCCTCGGAATCCCTCCCAGGGAGCTAGTGGAAGTGGCTGGGGAAAGGGAGGTCTGGGCCTCAGGATGCTCAGGATGCTGCCCCCGCAACCCGAACCCCAGAGAAGCGGAAGATGATGGATGGATGGATGGATGGATGGATGGATGGATGGATGGATGCTTCTTTTGGTTCAACAGGAATGGAGCATTTTTTTTAATCCATCAGAAACTATACAGTGATTTTATTTCTGTCCTGCACTAAATCCAATTAAACAGGACTAATTAAGCCCTCTTTGTAATGAAACACACAGTTGTTCACTGTTAAAGTACTGACGATACCAACAAAATACTCCAAGTATACAAAAGTACATTGTGACTAGATTCATCACAAAAATGATAAACATCTTCATGTTGGTCACCACTATTGGCGCGTCTGCTGGAGAGGTGGAAGCTTTCATCTTTTCATCATTTTCATGTTCTTTTGGACTGTGCTGTAGATTGGAGTTTCATCATTCCTGCAAACAGTTGGAACAGCAAGATCATATTGGGGGGTGGCATTTCACATATTCATAAATACATTCTGCTTTCCAAGATTAAACAGTTTCTTCACCGTAAATTGATTAGGAAAAACACTAATATTCAATTCCATGATGGTAAATAAAAGCTCATTAGGACAAACTGCACTTTGTGCAATTCATCACCTACTGGGTCCTTCACTGGTGTCAGAAGTGGGATAAATATCATGCATGGGTTCAATTGGCTCGTTATTCTTTATGACAAATGAGTATCCACCATCGTAGAAAGCATGCATCATCACACATAAGCTACATCCATTCATGTATTCGTTTAACTGGCCATGCTAGCCTTTCTCTGTATGTACGTTCAGCAGTAAAGTGAATAAGAACCTCTTTGGGCTTGTTCAGACTGCCAGCCCAAATCTGATTTTTGTCATTTCCAAATTGTATCCAGATTGATTCCTAATAGTCTGGACAGCAAAAAACACATGAAATCTGATTTTTGTACATCAGATCCTAACCACATCTGGAGGTGGTTTGAAATGTGAATCATATCAGATTTTTACAGATGCGTCTCAATCTGGACGCTCAAATCAGATTTCATAGTTTTTTTTTGGCTTCACACACAGCATGAAAAACAATGACTGTCAAATTGAGAATGATGAAGTGCTGGGATTCAAGAAGTGCTCCAAAAAATCATGATTATGAAGTAAATTCTGAAGAGTCTGGAGGATGAGATGATGCTTCTATATCCCTCCTGTATCCGTGTTTGAAATCCGCATCACCATGAGTTGTTAACTCCATAGGTTAAAGTAAATTTATCGGCAGCTACTGTCTGCGCTACAGAGAATCTATTTCTATTCTATCAATTTCCAGAGAAAGCAGAAGAAGTGAGCTGTGTGTTTGAGAGAGATAAGCTTCACTGTTATTTGTCCTGCTTACCGAGCAGTTCTTGGTTTAGCAGTGTTCACTGCGGCGTACTGCACTTCCTCTTCTTCAGGCAGAACATTTGACGGGTGGACGGTGGAGTTGAGAGGAACGTCCTTCGTCTGAGAGCGTGAGAAATGAACGCTGGAGTACTGAACATCATCCTGACCATCTGAGGATGCAGCTCTTGAGGGCTCAGAGGTCACAGCCAGGGTGGAGACCTCATCATACACAGGAGCAGAAGCTCCCTGAGAGAGTGAGAGAGAGCAAGAGAGAGATGAAAATACAGATATACAGAGCCAATTGACTGAGCTTTTCTCCGAAGAGCTTAAAAATTCTAGTGTTCATCATATTCAGAGTTTATTTTCTTAGTCAGTGCAGCGGGAGCTGAAAAAGTTCTATTGGAGAACCTTTTATATGAGCCACACCAACCTGTGTAGAACAGAATTACAGCTCTGTTTAATCAAGAACACTTCTCAGTGTATGAATTCAATCACTGATGCAATTCAAACTGGACTCAAACGACTCCCTCATTAAAACTCACCTCTCCACTGCTCTTCTCTGTCTTGCTGCTGGTCACTGCTGCTCGTCTCCTGTTGGAGTTTTCAGAGGAAAATGACCTTCAGACTCACATCTCCAGCATTAAATCAGCTCCTGTTAATGTTCTGAAACTGCACACCGTCTATTTCACTCTCCACTGTATTAAACTGCTGATATTAGAGTGAAGAAGCTGAACTGCAGCACAGCTTACAGGCAGCATTTGGAGGATGTTTCATATCTTACGTGTGTTCAGATTCTCACCTCATCCACAAAAAGACTGCAGTGAATATCAGAAGGAAAACCACGGCGACTCCAGAAGCTGCATATACTGAAGTCCTGTTATCTGTATTAGTGCAGAGATGCAGGAGAGGAAAAAGAAAAGTACGTGAGTGAAAACTAAAAATACAACTTGAAAGTTCTGAAGTAAGTTTATTGCATACTACAATGGAAGTAAAGAAATCTGGGGCCATTTTTTTTTACCTTTGCTTCAGCTTTACAGAGGTTCACAAAATTTACTTTGCATGCAGAGGAGCAGCAGCAGGAGGAGCAGGAGGAGCAGGTGTAGCAGCAGCAACAAGAACGTAATAGCACATGCAGTTTTGTCCAGTAATTTTAAGACAGTTCTTAACTCAGACAAGGGAGCAAGATAGACAGAACTTTATTGCCGTTTAAAGGAAATTGCAGTGTTTCAGTAACAAGATATTATAACACAAACTTTGCAGAAAAAAATAGAAATAAAGCTAGACATAAGTGAAAGTGCAAGAGAAATGGAAGTATATCTACTTGCATATTTACATGGCATATGAGACATTTGTTTCACATGACAGCAGATTATTTACATGACAGCAGGCTCTGAGAGTTATGAGGTAAACTAAAAGCACAATGAGTGCAGACATAACTGACTACACATTACAGTGTAAAGTGCAGTGAAAGTATCGTTACAGTAATAGTTAGTGATATATTGCACAGTGTGTATTAATCAGAGAGGAGATACAGTGATGTGGTTCAGCTCAGTTCAGACAGTGGGGTATCAGTACCGTCTCTGCAGTAAGGAGACTTGCTGTAGAGCCGTATAGCAATAGGTAAGAAAGATCTCACACAGCTCTTTAACACAGAGCAGCTGGAACAGACACCACTCAATGAGCTTCTCCGTTCATCCAGTGTAGCATGCAGAGGGTGTGAGATGTTGTTCAAGATGGCTAGCAGCTTGAGCGTCCTCTCTGTTCTGCCACAACCTCAAAAAGAGTCCAGCTTGACTCCTACACCAGAGCCAGCCTTCCTAATAAGTTCGTTGATTTTGTTCAGAGCACAGTTTTAATGCTGCTGTCCCAGAACACAACCGCCTAGAATAGAGCACTCGCCACAACAGACAGGTTGAATGTCCAAAGGAGCTTAGTCCTCACATCAAAAGACCTCAGCCTCCTCAGGAAGAAGAGACTGCTTTGGCCTCTCTTGTACACACATGCGAGAGTTACAGCTCCAGTACAGCTTGGGGTCCGAGTGCACACCCAGATATTTGTATATCCCAACCACCTCCACATTAACACCATCAATAGTGACTGCTGACAAGGTAGGTTTGGACTTCCTAAAGTCCAGCACCATCTCTTTAGTCCAGCACCGTCTCGTTAGTCTTACTGATGTTTATCTGCAGCTGGTTCACCAGTCAAAGTCCTTTACCGGCTTCCTGAATTCCTCCTCTTGTCCATTCCTTGTGCACCCCACAATGGCCGTGTCATCCGAGAATTCCTGCAGATGACAGGACTCTTTGTTGTACCTGAAGTCGTAGGTGTACAGGCTGAACAGGAATGGGGCTAACACAGTCCCCTGGGGTGTCCAACACCGCACACAGCCTTTTCTGAGACACAGCCCTGCAGTTGCACATACTGAGATCGTCCAGTCAGATAGTCCATTGTCCATGAGATGATGGATTCCTCCACCTGCACCAGCCATAGATTCTCCCCCAACAGCACAGGCTGTATGGTGTTGAATGCACTGGAGAAGAACATGATCCTCATAGTGCTGCCTGATGTGTCCAGGTGAAAGCATGTTCTGTCCAGCAGGTAGATAACTGCATCATCCACTCCATTTCCATCATTTAGCAGAGCGACTCCAATGCCATCCTGGTATACACACTGCAGTCGAGAGCCATTTTGACCAGAGGTCTCAGATGAGCTAATATCAGCCTTTCAAGTGTCTTCATTAAGTGGGATGTCAGTGCAACCTGTGGTTAATCATTTCAGTGCTGTTGGTTGCTTTGTCTTGGGGTCCAGAACCACACAAGATGTGTGGGGACTCTCTTCAAGCTGCAGCTCAGATTAAAGATGTGCTGAAGAATTCCACACAGCTGCTCCACACAGTTTCAGCACCCTGGGTTCAGCAGCATCAGGTCCACCTGCTTTGCTCTGCTTGAGTTTTCAGTTCAGTCTTCACCTGGTTAGCAGTGAATATATCATCACTGCAAGTTCCAGTTGTGGGGAGAGGGTGAGAGGTCCATGTTCCATTGTAGAGAGCTGTTGCTGATGGTCACAAGTGTGAGTGGCTGTGGTGGAGGAAAGTGAGGCTGTGGATTAACCATGGCGTAGTTGTGTAGGTGTGTTAATCTTCGGGGAAGACAGACGCCACCAGTAGAGGAGTCTCCATCAAACTACACAAAGAACTGATTTAACTCATTCGCTCATTCACGCTTTCCCTCTGCTGGAATAGGGCTGTGTTGGTTGAAGCCAGTCAGCTCTAGTTTGTTTTCCAGCTTGGACTTGTCCTCCTCTTTGACCTTCTGAATTGAGGTTTTAAGCTCTTTGTACCCTTCATTTATGGCAGGAGACACGGGTGAACTGCTCTGTTCTTCTGGTGACCCAGGGTTTGTTGTTCAGAAAGCATTGCACAGTCCTGGAGGGAACAACAGAACAGAAGTTGATGTAGTCAATGATGCATGATGGGACATCCCATTGTGTAGCCTCCAGAAAGCCCCTCAGTGACTCTACAACCTCATGTGACCACTTCCTTACTGCCCTTGTGGTCACTCCCTGTCTCTGAACTAGGGATTTAGATCAGGAGTTGAGATGGACCAGGTTATGGTCTGAACGACCCAGTGGGGGGAGAACCGTGGATTTATATGCTTCCTTGACACTGGCATACAGCAGGTCTGGAGTCTTGTTCTCTCTCGTCTTGCAGTCCACAAACTGGCTGAAAGTGGGCAGACATGATGAGAGGATAACATGGTTGAAGTCTCCAGCCACCATGATGAATGCACTGGGGCTCTGGTTTTGCACCCTTGCAATGGTCGAGTGGATGACATCACATGTAGCGTCTGCTTTTGAAGAAGGTGGGATGTACACAGTACGGCATGAACAAACTCATGTGGGAGATAATACGGACGCATATCTACAGCACAGTTCAATGTCCGTCTTACAGATTACTTCTTTAACCGTAATGTGAGCAGGATTACATCATCTGTTAATGAACACAGCCAGCCCTCCTCCCTTCTTCTTCAGTTTACTTGTGGTCCTTCTGCCCTCACAGTAGTAAAACCATTTAGCTGAACACGACTTCCCGGTATTCCCATTGTGTCTGTGTTATAGCAAACAGTTTGTCCATTTTGTTAACCAATGACTGTACGTTCCCCATCATTACTGCAGGAAGATTTGGTTTGTATCTCAGCTTATTTTCACACCATTTCCCTCCCGTTCCGTTCTGCAGCCCCGGTAAGGATGTCTCAGCTCTGCTGGAACCGGCCACTATGATGTAAACAAAGCCGTCGGCTTCCACAGCGTGATCAGCTGATCGTTAAACGATCCATTAAAAAGTCAATAAAAGTTTAAAAAGTTGTATAACAAATTCAGACCATGCCTCAGCATCCTGAAAAGAAAGAACGTGGATAAAGACACCATTTACGAAAAAAAACAAGACACGGAGCTACTGGAAGAGGCAGCCGCCTTGAGTGGCACCTTTACGTTTATTTACAAACACAGTGAGAGTTGAAGCTTCATAAAAGTGCAGTTCTGTAAATGTGACTAGAATAGACAGTATTCGATTGATGTCACTCTTGTCCCTGCCAGCATGTTGTTGACACACCACCAGTCTGTGTGGCAATGACAACATCTCTCACTAAGCCACCTTCTGTACAGAGTTAGTCAACATCCTGACAAAATACAATCATGGTGGGCTGCACATTTCACGGTTAAAGTAATAACAGCGACAAAAAAAACAACAAAAAAAGATTCCTGGCTGTTTGACGTTGTGAGGGGAAAGAAGCTGAAGAGCTGAGCCAGAGAATAAACAGGAAAGACTTCCAACCATAACTCACAAGACGACGCACAGACTGGTCAACTGATCGACTTCACTGTTCGATGATGACGCCTTAATCTTGATGTCGACGAGATGCTGATCACATCATTATGGCGCTGACAACATTGTTGTCTCAAAAAAGACAGCAGGTGAGGGGGCTGGTGGTTTCTGGGTCCATATCTCTGGTTTCCTGAAGGCTTGCAATGCGATATTTATCACAACCAACTTATTTATGCAGGTTTCTCCATTCTACTTGAGTGAAATTTATTCCCTCTTGTGGAGAACCTTCAACCTGAGTGAGAAGTACAAGCCAATGAACTGACTAGCATCCAAAACTCACTTTACAAGTATATAGTTTTATTTGCTATGCTTTTAAAATGACAGACAAAGCATGGAGCATTAGACACATGACAAAACAGCTGCACAGCCCACATATGATCAGCAACAAATTCAGAGATAAGCAGCATAAGTCCAACTCCATCACCACTAGCATTTTGAACACAATCAGCACAGCATTAAACAAAGAACACTAAATACGAGATCTCTAGACAGAAGATAAAAGGAGTTCTTATGACACCAATGTATCGCTGCTGTCGGAAGAAAACCTTGTATCTTCAAAATTAGAACTTTACAGGAGAAAGAAAAAACTTAGTGCAGTTTTAATGCAAGTCAATGGAACCAGACATCTTTCCAAGTCATTCTGGGCCGTTTCTTTCGCTCCGTTCATCATGAAATTTACACACAAAGTAAAGGGCAACAGCTCCTTTGAAAACATCTCAAAGACTGAAAAATAACAAAAATGGAGATACAAGGTTTTCTTCCGACAGCAGCGATATATAGACATTTAGCCAAAGGGTTAACTGATCTAAACTTGGCACCAGAAGCCTTTGACAGGAGAAAATGACGGCAGCTGTTTTAAACGCAACTTATTTTGCTCATTTTTAATGTTGATCATTTTTGGAGTCGACTACAATAGAATTACAGCTTCAAACTGTCAAACGCTGTTACAGCTCTTGTGTCTTTAAGCCCCGCCTCTCATTGATCATAGTGTGCTATGACTGGTCTCCATTTCTGTTCTTGATGGTCACTTTCAACCAGCAGAGAGGTTGAAAGCGTCATCCTGCTACAAGTTCTGCCCCTACATGTTCCGCCCCTGTCTGCAATCTGCAGGAGTCGTTCTCTCTGAGCAGCTGTCAACACCACTGTCGCTGTTCTCACAATGACCTCAGTTCTGCCGTGTCAGAGTCGGACCTGAACAAAGTGAAAAAAACTGAACACTCTTCCTCCTTCAGTAGTTGCTGTGCACTGTGTGAGGTTGTGCAGAGCTCACCAGTAGGAGGGCAGCAAGGACTGTGTTACTGTGGTTTCTGTGGGAGGCAGTTTCTCCTTCTGGCATGAACTTTGGGCCATTAACATGCATAAACCACATAGCACACCAAAGGGAAAAAACAGAAAAGGTCCCCTTTAAAACAGTGCATTAATTTCCAGTAGCAACGGCCACAAGACAGATCAAGGCCGTTTGCCCTGAACCACTATTTGTTTGAGCTGCTGATTGGCTGAGGGCAGTGCATTGTATCTGGTGGAGGAGTTAGGAATTTAAGGCATGCTGTACCCGACAATGTGGTTGTGGCGCTGTAGCATGGACAGGGCCACAGCTCCAAGTGATTGTAAACTGGCCTTTATTTTTTTCCACTCTCCAGTTTCATTGACACATACTGGACAAGGACTTTAGTATTTAGTACAAAATTAGCAATATTTTTCAATATGGTGTTGCCTGGCCCTGGAGAGGAAAGCACTACAGGTGCTTGTGGACTTGCCAGCAGGGCAACCTGACAACCTAGCGGTACTGACCACAGTTCTCCAGTGGCATTGCAAGGAAGAGCTAGACAGCACATGCAGCTCGCCACAACAGCCAGCCTTCAAAACACCCATCGCCGAGGCAGAGAGGAAGAACTCATCCTTGGTATACAAATGCTGCAGCGAGCAAAACAGCACTATGGGGCAGAGGAGCCTGTGGAGGAGATAGCATCTCAAGCAGCCCCCAAACAAGAAGCACCATCAAACTCAAGTCTGTTACCAGAGACTGAGTTGACACGAAAGGGAAGAGGTAGCTCCCGGCCGAGAGCTCAGAGTTCTGGCTTGCGCCTATACAGAACGCGTGCAAGCTTGGTCTGAATTTTCCTGTGGCAGCCAGGGCCGTGATCAACCTGGAGACAGGACAAGCGAAGGTGGTTGCGTCGGCTAGATGCTTGACCTTTTTTACCCACTGGGAAAGCTGTGGGGCATGTTGTCAGGTCATGGGCAAAACAGCTTTAAGCAGGTGAAGACGCCAATGCTGGAGGAGCTGAACAAAGTGCCAGGGCCAGGGGATGGCGCACACGAGAGGCGTCCTCACCGGCATGGATGCAGTGGACAACAGAGAAAGTGGAAGATGACAAAGGAGTGCAGCTGCTGTTGTCGTCGTCGTCCCCAGTAGCACCACAGCGCTCAGTCAATCTGCTCCAGCACACCGAAGTCGTGGTGTTGTGTCCACCCCCATTAACCCCACCTGTGTTTTGTGCTGGGGTAACTCTGGGCTGGGCATTTCATATAATTGCTGTGTATGAAATGCTTCTGCAGTAGCTGTGTTTAGTTTTTTGGGGGTTTTTATTTAAAGGGGGGAGGGGGTGTACTGGATTGCCATGTGGACAAATTAGTATTGTTGTCATTTTCTGTTTTTATTATTATTAATAGTATTATAGGTGCTATTGATAATGGTTAGTTAATAACCAATCGGGACTTGTGGATTGTACCAAAACACCAAAGATTTAATTAATGAATAAGAAAATTGTCTGAAGTTTGCACTGATTTCATGGGTAGACTGTACCATACACAACTTTGATGAACAGGGGCCAATCTTTCCCTTTGGTTAATGAGGAGTTAAATCAGATGAAGGAAAAAGACCAACAGCACCAGAGTTGAGAAACATTACTTTAGATTACTGAACAGATTATTAGTGCATTAGTGATAATCTGCACTCACCCACTGGAGGAGGGTGGAGATCACTGCCTTTAACAGCACAGCTGTAGCTGACCGCTTCACTGACCACAGCTACAGAGCAGGAGGCAGATTCACACTCAGATACAAGCTGTCCGGTCCTGTACCAGATGTAGGTGGTGGTGTTGGGCAGAGTGCAGATGGAGCTGCAGGTCAGCTTCTTTACTCCTCCATCTGTATCTGACACTGTAACCTTCAGATCTGCAGGTGATTTTAAACAAGGTTTAGTGTTATTTTCATCTGTAGACACTCTTCCAGTTAACTCCCCTCACTGTATGTTATCTAGTAGGGGTGTGTATGGACACTCGGTTAACTGTTCCAGGGGTCAGTATCTGAACACTGAAATCACTGCTGGGGTATTTCTTACGCTGCATAATGTAAAGTCAGGGAGGAAATAATACAGGTCAACTTCCTTTTTCCTTCCCTGAGATTATCTAAACACCCATTCAGTATCCAGAGTTACCTGTGACGGACAGAGTGACTCCAGGTCTGCCAGAGTATCTGCCCTTAAGATGATCAGTGTAGAATCTGAAGATGTATGTGTCAGTGTCATTCTCTCTCAGGTCAGTGATGGTCATTCTACTGGAGTTCAGGGTCCGGCTGTACTGCACTCTCCCCTCATACTGATCAGACCGTCGTACATCCTCAGGCTCAACACCAGACTTCAACTGACTTTCAATGAACCAGAGTGATCTATTCACTGTGAGTCCTTCAGGGTGTTTATAAGAGCAGGACAGATCAACTGATGATCCTTTCAGAGCACAGACATGTTCAGGAGTGTAGATCACACCCCAGTCCAATTTACCTGGGACACAGAGTCAAGAAGAAGAAATTGTTATATAATTTCCATCTGTAATATTCTAACAAATTACCATTTCCAAAGAATGACATTCATTAAAACTCCACCTACAAGTGTAATTGAAGCTCTTCCTCCCAGAAATGCTGAGGGAAACAGCAGAGAGCGACTGACAGAGAGAGAGAGACTGACAGACAGAAAGAGCGACAGACAGACAGACAGAGCGACAGAGATGTACTAAAGTAAATATTAGCCCCCGGAAGAGGCGGGACCAGAGAGCATTCTGGGAAACATGCAATGCTCTTTTATTTGCACACTCACAAGGCAATGGAAGTTTATTTATAGAACACCTTTCAAGCACTGCTTTACAAATGAGAAAATTGAAAAATAAAAAACAAAAAGTAAAAAAAAGAGAATTACTAAATTAAAAATCAAATTATAAATACATTTAAAAAGTTAAATAATCAAATTAAAAACAAAATTATATTAAGACCGAAAACGTGCCATTACAAAGGGTGTGAAAATACTAAGTGTTTAAACTGAGCTGAAAGCTGCTCAGAAAGGACTGATTTAAAGTCTTCAGTGTCAGGGCTCTTCTAAACACCCTCTGTCCACTGGGTCCATTTAAGAGCAGCACAGGGTTTAAATGCTTTTCCATATTTAGTTTTCACCTTCGGCAGGACTGACCGAGCAGTTCGTAAAGATCTGAGAGCTGAGCTCTGCTCATATCGCAGCATTCTGAGTCAGCTGAAGCCGTTTGTAATGGTCTCCTAACCGGACCCCCAAAAAATACAGTGATCAATCCTGCCAGAAATAAAAGGTGTGGACGAGTTTCTCCAGCTCTGCTTTAGTCAGAACATCTCTAATCTTCATGATTTTCTTAAGGTGATAAAAAGCTGATTCAGTAACTGCTTTGACACGACTGATAAAACCATTAGTTTACGTACTTGTTCTTTAGATTTTAGGGCTCTTCAATCGGCAGCCAGTCTGTGCCTCTCTGTTTCATCCTTAATTTAACTGTAGAAAGTTTTGTTCCATCAGGTTAGTGATGAGCTCAAGGCACTTAGAGTGACCATAGTTGTTTGGGGAGTGGACCAAGTAGATCTGAGTATCATCTGCATAGCTGTGGTAAGATATCCTGTAGTCTTGTAGGATTTGGCCAAGAGGCAGCATGTATTAATTAAATAAGAATGAACTGAAATGCCCAAGAACTGAACCCTGGGGTACACCAGAGGTCACTGGCACACTCTCAAAAGATTATTTTAAATTTCCATGATTTAGTCCCTCCCTTGTAGGTACAAACTGAACCATTTTAGCTCCTGAGAGGACCCAGTTCTCAAGTCTATGAGAATTTTATAGTCCGTGGTAACAAGCAGCGCTGAGATTGAGCACTAAAAAAAAAAAAAAAAAAAAAAAATGGTTTTCCAGAGTCTATATTTAACTGAATGTCATCAATAACTTTATTAGTTATTAGACCCATTTCAGTACTAAAAACCTGAGGGAAATTTGTCTAGACAGCTATTTAAGGATACAAAGCCAGTAGGTTGCTTAAAGACAATTTCCAAAGAAAGGTGTATTTAAAACCAGTTTGTAATTACTCAATAGAGCAGCTTCTAGATTTTTCTTTAAGAAGGGCTTCACAACTGCAGTTTTTAATTTGTTAGAAAAATCACCGACAGAAGTTAGGTGTACTATCTGACGTATGTCCACTGCTATTGAGTGAAACATGTTCTTTAAAAAGTTTGGTAACATGTCAAGACTACAAGTGGAGGATTTGGGACGAGTCACTGTATCAATTAAAACTTCATTATTGAAAGCACTAAACTGGGACATTTTAACCAGGACATCTTTACATGGTGATGAAGAGGACATGGGCTTTCTGTACGAATTGTTCTGGATTTTAATGTTAAAGGCAGCACACTCATGGCAGTTTGTAAACATGACGATATTCTGCTGTTGGGGGGTGAGAGGTTCTGATGTAGGACTGTACATGAAGGAGTCTTAGATCGAATTTGAAAACTACAGATTTTTTTATTTTATCATACCTAAAAATCTGATTTGTGCCACTTCTGCTGGTAATGTGAACACAGCCTTGGTCACTGAGAAACCGGCAGTTTTACACAGCACAGTAGCCCTGCAAAGACTCATGGGAGATATGCAAATGAAGAGAACACAGACCAGAAATCCTGTTGGAGCTTCTTTCTTCTTCATGCAACTCAAATTAATTTGATCTTCCTGCTATTTTGCCTTCGGCACGCAGCAGAACATCCTGTACATCGTGATGCAGCATAATTACCTTATACTACAAAATGATGTAGTGTTGTTTCTTTTGATCTTGATGTGTTTTTACTGAAAACGGTGATAATATTCATATTCTTTTGAAACCTCTGCAAGTTCTTGAAATAAAACATACAGCTCTGTGCAAAAGTCAGAGACCCTTTAATTTTTTTTTACATTCCAGTCAAAACAGCCGTTCAGTACAAGCTGGAGGACGGCTGTCCTGCAGATCACCGACAGTGCCCCACAGTGAGCCGGAAGCCTGGTTACTGATCTATTCCTTCCTAAAATTCTGCTTTTACTGCAGTGGTCTGGTCACAGCCAGGACACGCGGTCATTCACTTACTGTCCAATCTAATGGGGAAAACTGCTGTCCAGCTTGTGTGATAATCTACTTAATACATCTCTGTCCTCATTTACAGACTTAACTGTGGTGAAAATCACTGAAGTTTGTAGCTGGTCTTTAACACCAAACTAATTCCTAGGGTGCAGCTCTCTAGGTGGCATAGTGGAGTCAGTGATTATCTGCAGATTGTCTTCCAGACCACAACAGCATCACGTCTTCACCTCTTTACCTGGAGAAATTTCCTAAACAGGTGTTTTTAATCATTCCACAAACGTCCGAGTCTCCTACTGACCCTGTCCTAACTTTATGGAATGTGCTGCAGGCATCAAATTTGGATTTTGAGTATATTTACAAAAATCAATCATTTATGAAGTCAAATAATAAATATTTCTTTGTGCCGTTATTAATAAAATATCTGTAAAACAGTTTACAAATCACTACTTTCTGTTTTTATTAGAATTTTACCTTCTGTCTTGACTTTCTGGGAATTAATTTAATGTTTTCATATTTGAAATTTACTGTATGTTAAAACTTTATTCTGGGGAAAATAAAAATCCATGGCTTGAAATTCTGTTTGACACAACCACGTGACGCGTTTTCACCGTTCTGATTGGCTGTTTTATGAAATTATGAAACTAAAGTGTAATTAAGTTTCATGTGAGTTTCACTGCGTAGCGTCAGCCCAACTTCACCTTAACGGCCGTTTTGATTGAATATTAAACAAGGGGGGGGCAGGGGGTCTCTCACTTTTACACAGAACTGTACATGAGACTTTCTGGAGTCCAGACATGATACGTTTAATTCCACTGAGCACAAATGATATATTTAGCATATTTTAAACATTTCTATAATGTATAGAGACTGTACAATAAAAGAGCTCTTATTTTGAAAGTGAAGTTTTTTACATCTCAAATCGAAACTGAATGCAGGTCATTTCCTGGTTCTGAATTTCTTACTTTATTTTTTAAATTACTTTATTTACAGACTGACACTCACAGTTTCTCTGAGGGAGGGCGTCGTTCTTCACCTGACAGGTGTAGCTGCCCTGATCAGATGATCTGGTGGAGTCCAACCAGAGTGAGGCGCTATATGAACATCCTGCGTATTCTCCACTGCTGGACTGCCCTTTATATCTGAACCAGTTGTAGTAACAGTTTCCACTGGGCCAGCAGGGGGGGCTACAGGTCAGCTTCACCACTTTCTGTCCTACAGTCTCACGATCCACCTTCGCCTGCAGGACTACACACACACACACACACACACACACACACACACACACGGTAATCACACCATACCAGAATTCTGTAAATCCCCATCATTCCTGTGTGAGTGTGAAGCAGCACTGTGAGGATCTGGGTTTATTTATTTATCTGTAACACTCAGACCGTCTGCAGGTGAAGCGGATATCTGACGTTCTGATGGACGGAGTGGACACAGCGTTAAACACTGCTGATAATATTTAAATGTCCAACTTAAACAGAGACGAAAACACTCAAATACTTTGTTTCTGTACGCAAGTATTATTTTAGAAGATCTGGACTTCAGTCTAATATTCTAGAAACTGGATCCTTTTACTCAGTAATATTTCCAAAAGAGAAAAATAATCATTTAGACCTTCAAAGCACTCATTACAAATTTCAGGATATAAGATTTCTGAAAAGGAACCTGATGTAAGAAAAAAATTAAAGAAGTTCTGTTCATGAAATTTACACACAACTCCACACGACTTTACAACAGACTTTCAAATTATGAGAAAAAGGATCATAAAAATGGACAAATTATTCTGACAACAATGATTTTACACACACTAACATAATATATATAATCGGAAAATCAACAGAAATGGAGATACAAGGTTTTCTTCTGACAACAGTGATATTTACATATGTAGAGTGTGCGGTCAGGACAAGCAGAGCATGGCTTTTCGTGGACAGCTCACTCTGACAAGTACATAAGAGTAAAAGTAACGAATAAGATTTTAACAGAACGTCATTCTGTCACTACAGTTTCTTGACTTGCTCCGCCCTGTTAACAGAACCAAGAGCTGCTCAAAGACGTGTGAAGATGGGTGGAGACCTCACAACCAGAGAAGAGCTGACCTCAGTTTAAAACAGCTCCAAAGCTTTAACAGAGTTAATCACACAAATAAGCTCTGATGAAGATCTTCAGCTTAAAGCTGCAGTTAGTCTGAATGTTCTGGAAGTGTAAGAGATTATAAAACGGTATCAGTTATTAATCTTTAGCTCCTGCAGCTCTGCTGTTCGTTCTAAAGCCACTTCCTGAGACTGAATCGCGTCAAATGTATTAAAATGTTCTGAAAAACAACTGTTAATGTTGAAGGGTTTTTAGTCTCTACACGTTAATCTGACGCAGATGTAGATCAACGCTGTGGAACACAAACACATTAAGAGCAGAAATGGAATAAATGGAAAGTTTACCTGCCAGTAAAATGAGGATCAGCGCTGCTGGAATATTTACTGAGCTCTGGGAAAACATGGCAGCATCGCTCTTCAGACCCAGCAGATACCTGAAGGTCCAGAAGGTCCAGAAGCTCCTCACTCTGACTCTCCTACACTTATGAACTGCTCTGATCTCAGCAGAGAGAAAGTCAGCAGAGACACTGAAGACGTGATCTGCACTGTGTGGTCTGTCGTCACTCCTCCCCTTTCAGCTCAGAGTCGCTTCCTCTTCCACTCAACTCCCTCAGAAAGACGTCTGAGTGAGATCATTTTATTTCTGTGATTCTCTGTGAGGATCATCTCATCACATCACATCAGAACCCACTGCCATACATGAAAGTCCAGAACGCCGCCTTTTCAGAGAGGAAAGGGTCAGTTATGATAGCAGTGATATGAGATGAAGCTCCTCTTCTAAACGGCTCTATTTCTGTCCTTTTATCTCCAGAAAGGTTCATGATGTTCTAGCAGGTTTGGACTCTCCTGGGTCCTGATATTCAACTTCTAACACCTTCATCTGTTTGATGGCCATCATAAACGCTGCTCTCTCACTGTTACAGTACAGTTCCTATTTTTTTTGCCGAGTTTAGATTAGATTCAGTTGTCACTGTGCAGAATAAGAGAAATAAAACATTTGATTTTTTGTGTTTTACTTCGGCCGTTTTCCTTTTCTTTTCTTTTCAATTCAGTAAATTACAGCAAGACAGAAACTACAGATTTTATAGTTTTCTCTCAATAATCATTAAGGAATATTTCAAAACAGGCATTTTAGGATGTGCTTTTAATGAAAACTGGTAACTGAAACTCTGAGGACCAGCACATGAGAGATGAGCTTATCTTACACCATCAGCTGTTAGATTATATTTACACTAATGTTCACCCTCAATCACGTGACCAACACTTCACACACGCAGAGCGGCTCCTGTGACCGTTTACCAGAAACAGACGACTTTATTTTGGTCATTTCAGAGAATCTCATGCAGGCGACATCCATTCATGCCTAAACATCTGAACAGCAGCAAACAGCTTCTTTAATTTGGTTCCACACAATAATAGTCTGAGTGTAGAGAGCTAAAGCCAGCTTAGAGAACCTTTAAATGGGAGCAGGTTTTTAAAACTAAGAATCCAGACTAAAAACAGAGCCAAATGCTGTTAAAACCTCCACTGTTCAAGCTCTAAACACAGTCGTCTGTTTGGTGGGAATGGCCATCAGAACAAACGCTGCTCTCTCGCTGTGCTTCAAGTTAAACACTAACAGTCCAGAGTTTCTGCTACCAGCTCGTTTGGGTACGGCCATGGCAGTGGTGATGGACTTACATGTGTAGATAAGCAACATATGTGCTTACTGAGTTACCCTGAGTTGGGTTATGGGGTAGTTGTGCAGGGTTAGTGCCAAACGGCAGTGTTTCAAATCACCCTGGTATTCGGGGGTCCTAACTCGCTCATCATAGGGGGACTGATGCTTTGGTTTAACAGTTCTTCTTCTGGAAATGAAATCTTACACATCTCTTCTGCCTCCAGTGTGACAAATGTTGAAGAGCTCACTCTTTACACCAAACTCTTGGTAAATTTGGGTAAGTTTTGTATATATGTCATGGCAGGGGGGTCCAAGATGCCTAGGGCCCTCCCGTATTTCACACCTAGTCAACAGTCATGTAATGTGTGGTTATTGATGACCTACCTGCTATCCCAGCAGTTTCAGCCAGCACTGAGCGGTGGGTTTCCCCTGCTGCTGGACAAATGAAAGAGCACTCGTTCAAAGTGGTATGTTTTTTGTGCCTTCTTGGTCTACGCCAACACCGCAGTAGTGTCAGAAGTGGGATCATCCCCTGCCGGACTTGAGGGGAATAGTATGTTTAGCAGTGGACTGGTGTGAGCGAGCCGAGCCAAGTACTACAAAAGAGAGGAGGAGCTTGGCAAAGCAGCTGACAGCAGTAGAGCCAAAGCACCAAGGCACGATGGCCAAACACAGCTGGAGGACGGTGGCCGGCCTCAAGAACCTTCAGGCAAGGACACCTGGATGGCAGTTGATGGGAGAAGGCCTAGCACCAAGGCCTGGATGGCTTGGCTGGGGGACAGAGCTGGCGCAATATAGCCCAACGACAGGGCTGGCACAAGGATGTCAGTGGCAAGGCCAGCATGGCGAGGCATGATGGCAGCCTACATGTTCAAGGCCGAGCATCAGAGCTTGAGTGTGCACAAGCAGTAGCCTTGCTACAGTCTCCAATATGGTGGGCAGACAAAGTGGAGAGCGGTCAAGGAAGCGCTGTTGTTGCTACTGTGGAGAAGTACCTACCATCACTGTAAGAAGTGTGGCTGCTCAGTTTCCCCCACTGCTGCAGTAATAAAAGAGCACTTGTTTGAAGTGCTGTTTCCCACGTCTTCTTTTACACCAACGCCACAATACTTCAGATGTAGCCCAGGGTTGTGGTTAGGGTGGTTCCTGGTAATGAAGCAATGCTGCCATTCTAAAGTTTGAGGAAGCAGGGGCATCAAAAATGTTGAAACAAGCGGCTGATTCTGCATCTCATTATTTACAGTGTGTGCTTCTTTAGTCACAACAACATAAATGTCTTGTGATGTAGATAAAATTTAAAAAAACTATACTAGACTGCAGGAAAACTGGCAATGAAACAGGAGCTCTGAAGACAAGCTTGTGTGAGATGTGCTAATCTAACACAATCAGCATTAAGAATAACTAGACCCTACAGTAGGCTTGTTCTAGGAAAAACAGTTTTAAGACTAACACAGTGAATTCTGAGTAATGAATGAATTAACTGCACCATAATAAGAGCGCAGGATTAAGAAGTGGAGAATGAATGAGAGCAGAGAGACGTTCCTCAAGGTTTTACCTGAAGAGCTCTGTGCAGTGCAGAGTTCCACCACTGAGGGGCGAAGAAATTACCTAAGAAGGAAACGGTCACTAAATTAGTCTCGATAGTTCCAGCAGCTCTGAGTCTCTATTTCTCTGTCAATAGATTTAGATCAACACAGATTCATAAAAAGTGATTATATCTGAAATACACGTTACGCAACGCTGGGCTGGAGGTCAGGGAATCGGCTCTGTGACCGGACGGTCGCCGGTTTGATCCCCACAGTCGACAGTACGAGACTGAGGTGTCCTTGAGCAAGACACCTAACCCCCAACTGCTCCCCGGGCGCTGCGGACTAATTGCCCCCTAGTGTGTGTGTTCACTAGTGTGTATGTGGTGTTTCACTGCATGGATGGGTTAAACGCAGAGGTGAAATTTCGCTGTTGTGGGACTAATCAGGGTCATTAATCTTAATCTAGAGAACAAGATTATGTTTGTGTCAGTTATACAGCCAAACGTCATGGTGTTCACTTCCATAAACATGTTAAACTCTCTTTGGGCATTAATGACAACACTGCACAGCACGTTCCTGCAAAGGGAAGTTTGTCATTCCAGTTAAAAATACTTTATTTTAATGCTGACTCAGTTCCACAAACATTTCCCCCTTTAAATAAATGTGTAGTTCCTCAATTCTCACAGAAGCCTCTGAATATAATAAACCAGGTTTTCAAACAGCAGTGCTGCATAATAAACAATCCCTAGGGAGGTGTTCCAGACATGTCCAACGGGGAGGAGACCCCAGGGAAGACCCAGAACACGTTGGAGGGATTATGTCTCTCGACTGTCTTGGGAACGCCTCGGTATAACCTCCAGAAGAGCTGGAGGAGGTGGTGGGGGAGAGGGAGGCCTGGGCCTCTTTGCTTAGGTTGCTGCCCCCGCGACACGGACCCGGATAAGCGGTTGAGGATGGATCCTATAAAACCACCTACAAAAGTAACCAGCCTTTGGGTTTCAAGCTCCTCTTAACTTGTTCAAGTAAACAGGAACCATAAACCAAAGTTCTGCACATCACAATATTGATTCACTGTTATTTCCCAAAACCAACCCTTATCGTTCTTCATGTTTCCATCCCACAGAAACAGCAACACCCACGTTAATGTTCTCTTACAGGAAGTTAAACAAACTCTCCACCTTTATTTCCTTTATTTTGCAGTTATCTTAGATCAAAACAACAGATCCTCATTTCTTTCCCATATTTTCAGCGTGATTAATCTAGAACCTTGCTTTCTTTACCAGGTTCTAGCAGCTGGGTCCCCTGTTCAATGTGCACTCGTTCCCCTGTCATAACTGAGTTTATATTAATAAAATAAACTCCTACAAAGAGTTTAAGGTGCGCTGTTTGTTCCAGCGTCTACCTGCTTTACCAAGACTCCCTGAATATGAGCAGCTTCCATATCTCTGGAATGTTCTCCGTGTTAGCGCCGTCTGCTGTCCCGGCAGCTCCAACCTGCTCAGAGTCCAACAAGGAGAACAGAACATTTTCCTCCACGGCTTTCAGAAGAACCGGCCTTAACCCAGTGAAACGGGTCGGTACCGTGTGGGTTTAGCGCGTTATATTAGCGTTTAGCCGAGTTAAACCCGCTTTACGCTGAGCCGTCCTGCCAGGAAAGCTAACGAGGATTAGCGTGATGAGCTGCTGAGCGCTGAAACAGAGGAGGTGGTTTTCTGAGGAGAAACAGTGAAATAAACTCACCCAGATGTCCTGCTGAGCCGGGGGCTGAACTTCTGATCAACATTAGCGGCTTTTGTTGGGGTTTTTCTGTGTTCGAGTCCTAAAGCCACTTTTCTGTAGAGCTGCGTGTTTTAGCTGCTAAGCTAACTCCTCACTGAGAGTCCACAGCACAGAGCGCGCGACGGAGACACGCAGCTGAGCGCCAAACCGCGGCTGATGAGGAGGCGGGGCTACACGGAGAGACTGATGAGGAGGCGGAGCTACACGGAGAAACTGATGAGGAGGCGGGGCTACACGGGGAGACTGATGAGGAGGCGGAGCTACACGGAGAGACTGATGAGGAGGCGGAGCTACACGGGGAGACTGATGAGGAGGCAGAGTTACACACAGAGAGACTGATGAGGAGGCGGAGCTACACGGGGAGACTGATGAGGAGGCGGAGCTACATGGAGAGACTGATGAGGAGGCAGAGTTACACAGGGAGAGACTGGTGAGGAGGCGGGGCTACACAGGGAGACTGATGAGGAGGCGGGGTTACACAGGGAGAAACTGGTGAGGAGGCGGGGCTACACGGGGAGACTAATGAGGAGGCGGGGCTACACGGGGAGACGGATGAGGTGTGATATTAATCACACTAAGCCCACACAACTCTCCTCATTACTGATCTTCTGTTACTCTCTAGAACCCAAACAACGCTCCCCCTGAACCCAGCAGGGCTTTCAGTGCTTTATTAGAGAAACAGCCGATCACAGTAAACATCGTTTAAAGGAAATCAGGCTCGGATTCTTAGTCATGGTGACTTTAAATGGTTTAGGTGGAGGTAAATGAGGTGAGGAACTGCACCGCTGTGTACAGTAGATCTGTAACAACTGACACCATTACTATTATTGATACTATTTATTTGCACTAAATATATACAATATTAATTTTTTTTCTTCATTTTGCCTCACTAAACAAAAAAAAATTAACAGACCAATGAATATTTACAAAGAAAAAATCTTTAAAATAACACTGGGCTGTTTATTATGTACAATGAAAAACATGAATGGAATAAAAAGTACAACAATTACAGTAATAATAAGTAAGTAATGTAAAACCTTACAGTAGAAATAAGGAAAATATAAGAGTTAAAAGCTAAAGTTAAAAAATTACAATTTTAGCTGCTTTCTAAAAATCTGTATAAAAGAAGATGAATATTTATTGATCCTGTGTTTCAGATCTTTGCGGCATAAAAACAAAACTTTTTAAATTGGTGGAAAGTGTTGAAGGCAGCAGTGGATGATCTCGGAGCTCAATGTGGATCAGAGTTTATGAGGCTTTCAGAGACGTATGAAGGAGCTGCAGCACTAACAGATTCAGAGACTACTAATAAAACATTACAGCCAATTCTAAAGGAATAGCCAGTGGAGTGATGATAAAACTGCTCTCATAGGTTCTCCTTATCTAGTACGTGTTCATGTTCTCACTGCTGTGCTTTGTACAGGCTGTAATTTGTTTGTTGGTACGGCGAGAAACACATTTCAGTAATGAAGGTGGCAAAGTATAAAAGCATGGATCTGTTTCTTGGTCTTGAAACTGGTAAAGCCATGAAATTTTAAAACAAAACATCATGATTGCTGCCTGCTGCTTCTTTTGGTTCAACAGGAATGGAGCAATTTTTTTAATCCATCAGAAACTATACAGTGATTTTATTTCTGTCCTGCACTAAATCCAATTAAACAGGACTAATTAAGCCCTCTTTGTAATGAAACAGGCAGTTGTTCAGTGTTAAAGTACTGACGATACCAACAAAATACTCCAAGTATACAAAAGAACATTGTGACTAGATTCATCACAAAAATGATAAATATCTTCATGTTGTTCACCACTATTGGCGCGTCTGCTGGAGAGGTGGAAGCTTTCATCTTATGTTCTTCTGGACTGTGCTGTAGATTGGAGTTTCATCATTCCTGCAAACAGTTGGAACAGCAAGATCATATTGGCGGGTGGCATTTCACATATTCATAAATACGTTCTGCTTTCCAAGATTAAACAATTTCTTCACCATAAATTGATTAGGAAAAACACTAATATTCAATTCCATGATGGTAAATAAAAGCTCATGAGGACAAACTGCACTTTGTGCAATTCATCACCTACTGGGTCCTTCACTGGTGTCAGAAGTGAGATAAATATCACGCATGGGTTCAATTGGCTCGTTATTCTTTATGACAAATGAGTATCCACCATCGTAGAAAGCATGCATCATCACACATAAGCTACATCCATTCATGTATTCGTTTAACTGGCCATGCTAGCCTTTCTCTGTATGTACGTTCAGCAGTAAAGTGAATAAGAACCTCTTTGGGTTTGTTCAGACTGCCAGCCCAAATCTGATTTTTGTCATATCCAAATTGTATCCAGATTGATTCCTAATAGTCTGGACAGCAAAAAACACATGAAATCTGATTTTTGTACATCAGATCCAAACCACATCTGGAGGTGGTTTGAAATGTGAATCATATCAGATTTTTACAGATGCGTCTCAATCTGGACGCTCAAATCAGATTTCATTTTTTTTTTTTTTGGCTTCACACACAGCATGAAAAACAATGACTGTCAAATTGAGAATGATGAAGTGCTGGGATTCAAGAAGTGCTCCAAAAATTCATGATTATGAAGTAAATTTTGAAGTCTGGAGGATGAGATGATGCTTCTATATCCCTCCTGTATCCGTGTTTGAAATCTGCATCACCATGAGTTGTTAACTCCGTAGGTTAAAGTAAATTTATCTGCAGCTACTGTCTGCGCTACAGAGAATCTATTTCTATTCTATCAATTTCCAGAGAAAGCAGAAGAAGTGAGCTGTGTGTTTGAGAGAGATAAGCTTCACTGTTATTTGTCCTGCTTACCGAGCAGTTCTTGGTTTAGCAGTGTTCACTACGGCGTACTGCACTTCCTCTTCATGAGGCAGAACGTTTGACGGGTGGACGGTGGAGTTGAGAGGAACATCCTTCGTCTGAGAGCGTGAGAAATGAACGCTGGAGTACTGAACATCATCCTGACCATCTGAGGATGCAGCTCTTGAGGGCTCAGAGGTCACAGCCAGGGTGGAGACCTCATCATACACAGGAGCAGAAGCTCCCTGAGAGAGTGAGAGAGAGCAAGAGAGAGATGAAAATACAGATATACAGAGCCAATTGACTGAGCTTTTCTCCGAAGAGCTTAAAAATTCTAGTGTTCATCATATTCAGAGTTTATTTTCTTAGTCAGTGCAGCGGGAGCTGAAAAAGTTCTATTGGAGAACCTTTTATATGAGCCACACCAACCTGTGTAGAACAGAATTACAGCTCTGTTTAATCAAGAACACTTCTCAGTGTATGAATTCAATCACTGATGCAATTCAAACTGGACTCAAACGACTCCCTCATTAAAACTCACCTCTCCACTGCTCTTCTCTGTCTTGCTGCTGGTCACTGCTGCTCGTCTCCTGTTGGAGTTTTCAGAGGAAAATGACCTTCAGACTCACATCTCCAGCATTAAATCAGCTCCTGTTAATGTTCTGAAACTGCACACCGTCTATTTCACTCTCCACTGTATTAAACTGCTGATATTAGAGTGAAGAAGCTGAACTGCAGCACAGCTTACAGGCAGCATTTGGAGGATGTTTCATATCTTACATGTGTTCAGATTCTCACCTCATCCACAAAAAGACTGCAGTGAATATCAGAAGCAAAACCACGGCGCCTCCAGAAGCTGCATATACTGACGTCCTGTTATCTGTATTAGTGCAGAGATGCAGGAGAGGAAAAAGAAAAGTACGTGAGTGAAAACTAAAAATACAACTTGAAAGTTCTGAAGTAAGTTTATTGCATACTACAATGGAAGTAAAGAAATCTGGGGCCATTTTTTTTACCTTTGCTTCAGCTTCACAGAGGTTCACAAAGTTTACTTTGCATGCAGAGGAGCAGCAGCAGGAGGAGCAGGTGTAGCAGCAGCAACAAGAACGTAATAGCACATGCAGTTTTGTCCAGTAATTTTAAGACTGTTCTTAACTCAGACAAGGGAGCAAGATAGACAGAACTTTATTGCCGTTTAAAGGAAATTGCAGTGTTTCAGTAACAAGATATTATAACACAAACTTTGCAGAAAAAAATAGAAATAAAGCTAGACATAAGTGAAAGTGCAAGAGAAATGAAAGTATATCTACTTGCATATTTACATGGCATATGAGACATTTGTTTCACATGACGGCAGATTATTTACATGACAGCAGGCTCTGAGAGTTATGAGGTAAACTAAAAGCACAATGAGTGCAGACATAACTGACTACACATTACAGTGTAAAGTGCAGTGAAAGTATCGTTACAGTAATAGTTAGTGATATATTGCACAGTGTGTATTAATCAGAGAGGAGATACAGTGATGTGGTTCAGCTCAGTTCAGACAGTGGGGTATCAGTACCGTCTCTGCAGTAAGGAGACTTGCTGTAGAGCCGTATAGCAATAGGTAAGAAAGATCTCACACAGCTCTTTAACACAGAGCAGCTGGAACAGACACCACTCAATGAGCTTCTCCGTTCATCCAGTGTAGCATGCAGAGGGTGTGAGATGTTGTTCAAGATGGCTAGCAGCTTGAGCGTCCTCTCTGTTCTGCCACAACCTCAAAAAGAGTCCAGCTTGACTCTACACCAGAGCCAGCCTTCCTAATAAGTTCGTTGATTTTGTTCAGAGCACAGTTTTAATGCTGCTGTCCCAGAACACAACAGCCTAGAATAGAGCACTCGCCACAACAGACAGGTAGAACATCCAAAGGAGCTTAGTCCTCACATCAAAAGACCTCAGCCTCCAGAGGAAGAAGAGACTGCTTTGGCCTCTCTTGTACACATGCGAGAGCTACAGCTCCAGTCCAGCTTGGGGTCCAAGTGCACACCCAGATATTTGTATATCCCAACCACCTCCACATTAACACCATCAATAGTGACTGCTGACAAGGTAGGTTTGGAATTCCTAAAGTCCAGCACCATCTCCTTAGTCCAGCACCGTCTCGTTAGTCTTACTGATGTTTATCTGCAGCTGGTTCACCAGTCAAAGTCCTTTACCGGCTTCCTGTATTCCTCCTCCTGTCCATTCCTTGTACACCCTACAATGGCTGTGTCATCCGAGAATTCCTGCAGATGACACAACTCTTTGTTGTACCTGAAGTCGTAGGTGTACAGGTTGAACAGGAATGGGGCTAACACAGTCCCCTGGGGTGCCCAACACCGCACACAGCCTTGTCTGAGACACAGCCCTGCAGTTGCACATACTGAGATCGTCCAGTCAGATAGTCCATTGTCCATGAGATGATGGATTCCTCCACCTGCACCAGCCGTAGATTCTACCCTAACAGCACAGGCTGTATGGTGTTGAATGCACTGGAGAAATCGAAGAACATGATCCTCATAGTGCCTCATAGAGCCATTTTGACCAGAGGTCTCAGATGAGCTAATATCAGCCTTTCAAGTGTCTTCATTAAGTGGGATGTCAGTGCAACCTGTGGTTAATCATTTCAGTGCTGTTGGTTGCTTTGTCTTGGGGTCCAGAACCACACAAGATGTGTGGGGACTCTCTTCAAGCTGCAGCTCAGATTAAAGATGTGCTGAAGAATTCCACACAGCTGTTCCACACAGTTTCAGCACCGTGGGTTCAGTGGCATCAGGTCCACCTGCTTTGCTCTGCTTGAGTTTTCAGTTCAGTCTTCACCTGGTTAGCAGTGAATATATCATCACTGCAAGTTCCAGTTGTGGGGAGAGGGTGAGAGGTTCATGTTCCATTGTAGAGAGCTGTTGCTGATGGTCACAAGTGTGAGTGGCTGTGGTGGAGGAAGGTGAGGCTGTGGATTGCCCATGGCATAGTTGTGTTGGTGTGTTAATCTTCGGAGAAGACGGACGCCACCAGTAGAGTCTCCATCAAACTACACAAAGAACTGATTTAACTCATTCGTTCATTCACGCTGTCCCTCTGCTGGAATAGGGCTGTGTTGGTTGAAGCCAGTGATGTCTTTTAGGCCTCTCCAGACATCACAAGTGTTACTCAGCTCTAGTTTGTTTTCCAGCTTGGACTTGTCCTCCTCTTTGACCTCCTGAATTGAGGTTAAGTACCCTTAAAAAATATGAGTACCCTCATTTATGGCAGGAGACACGGATGAACTGCTCTGTTCTTCTGGTGACCCAGGGTTTGTTGCTCAGAAAGCATTGCACAGTCCTGGAGGGAACAACAGAGTCCACACAGAAGTTGATGTCAATGATGCATGATGGGACATCCCATTGTGTAGCCTCCAGAAAGCCCCTCAGTGACGCTACAGCCTCATGTGACCACTTCCTTTCTGCCCTTGTGGTCACTCCCTGTCTCTGAACTAGGGATTTAGATCATGAGTTGAGATGGACCAGGTTATGGTCTGATCGACCCAGTGGGGGGAGAACTGTGGATTTATATGCTTCCTTGACACCGGCATACAGCAGGTCCACAAACTGGATGAAAGTGTGTAGACATGATGAGAGGGTAACATGGTTGAAGTCTCCAGACACCGCGATGAATGCACTGGGGCTCTGGTTTTGCACCCTTGCAATGGTCGAGTGGATGACGTCACACGTTTGCAGAAGGTGGATGTCCACAGTACGGCATGAGAAAACTCATGTGGGAGATAATACGGACGCATATCTACAGCACAGTTCAATGTCCGGCTTACAGATTACTTCTTTAACCGTGATGTGAGCAGGATTACATCATCTGTTAATGAACACAGCCAGCCCTCCTCCCTTCTTCTTACCAGTGCACTTGTGGTCCTTCTGCCCTCACAGTAGTAAAACCATTTAGCTGAACACGAGAGTGAGGTATTCACGGGCTCAGTCATGACTTCCTGGTATTCCCATTGTGTCGGTGTTAGAGCAAACAGTTTGTCCATTTTGTTAACCAATGACTGTACGTTCCCCATCATTACTGCAGGAAGATTTGGTTTGTATCTCAGCTTATTTTCACACCATTTCCCTCCCGTTCCGTTCTGCAGCCCCAGTAAGGATGTCTCAGCTCTGCTGGAACCGGCCACTGTGATGTAAACAAAGCCGTCAGCTTCCACAGCGTGATCAGCTGATCGTTAAACGATCCATTAAAAAGTCAATAAAAGTTTAAAAAGTTGTATAACAGCTTCAGACCATGCCTCAGCATCCTGAAAAGAAAGAAAGTGGATAAAGACACGATTTACGAAAAAAAACAAGACACGGAGCTACTGGAAGAGGCAGCCGCCTTGAGTGGCACCTGGAAGTTTATTTACAAACACAGTGTGAGTTGAAGCTTAAATCTTTGTGAAATAAAAGATCATAAAAGTGCAGTTCTGTAAATGTGACTAGAATAGACAGTATTCGATTGATATCACTCTTGTCCCTGTCATCATGTTGTTGACACACCACCAGTCTGTGTGGCCATGACAGCATCTCTCACAAAGCCACCTTCTGTACAGAGTTAGTCAACATCCTGACAAATAAAATACAAATCATGGTGGGCTGCACATTTCACGGTTAAAGTAATAACAGCGACAAAAAAAACAACAAAAAAAGATTCCTGGCTGTTTGACGTTGTGAGGGGAAAGAAGCTGAAGAGCTGAGCCAGAGAATAAACAGGAAAGACTTCCAACCGTAACTCACAAGACGACGCACAGACTGGTCAACTGATCGACTTCACTGTTCGATGATGATGCCTTAATCTTGATGTCGACGAGATGCTGATCACGTCATTATGGCGCTGACAACATTGTTGTCTCAAAAAAGACAGCAGGTGAGGGGGCTGGTGGTTTCTGGGTCCATATCTCTGGTTTCCTGAAGGCTTGCAATGCGATATTTATCACAACCAACTTATTTATGCAGGTTTCTCCATTCTACTTGAGTGAAATTTATTCCCTCTTGTGGAGAACCTTCAACCTGAGTGAGAAGTACAAGCCAATGAACTGACTAGCATCCAAAACTCACTTTACAAGTATATAGTTTTATTTGCTATGCATTTAAAATGACAGACAAAGCATGGAGCATTAGACACATGACAAAACAGCTGCACAGCCCACATATGATCAGCAACAAATTCAGAGATAAGCAGCATAAGTCCAACTCCATCACCACTAGCATTTTGAACACAATCAGCACAGCATTAAACAAAGAACACTAAATACGAGATCTCTAGACAGAAGATAAAAGGAGTTCTTATGACACCAATGTATCGCTGCTGTTGGAAGAAAACCTTGTATCTTCAAAATTAGAACTTTACAGGAGAAAACTTGCAGTTTTAATGCAAGTCAATGGAACCAGACATTTTCCAAGTCATTCTGGGCCGTTTCTTTCACTCCGTTCATCATGAAATTTACACACAATGTAAAGGGCAACAGCTCCTTTGAAAACATCTCAAAGACTGAAAAATAACAAAAATGGAGATACAAGGTTTTCTTCCGACAGCAGCGATATACGGACATTTAGCCAAGGGGTTAACTGATCTAAACTTGGCACCAGAAGCCTTTGACAGGAGAAAATGACGGCAGCTGTTTTAAACGCAACTTATTTTGCTCATTTTTAATGTTGATCATTTTTGGAGTCGACTACAATAGAATTACAGCTTCAAACTATCAAACGCTGTTACAGCTCTTGTGTCTTTAAGCCCCGCCTCTCATTGATCATAGTGTGCTATGACTGGTCTCCATTTCTGTTCTTGGTCACTTTCAACCAGCAGAGAGGTTGAAAGCGTCATCCTGCTATATGTTCTGCCCCTACATGTTCCGCCCCTGTCTGCAATCTGCAGGAGTCCTTCTCTCTGAGCAGCTGTCAACACCACTGTCGCTGTTCTCACAATGACCTCAGTTCTGCCGTGTCAGAGTCGGACCTGAACAAAGTGGAAAAAACTGAACACTCTTCCTCCTTCAGTAGTTGCTGTGCACTGTGTGAGGTTGTGCAGAGCTCACCAGTAGGAGGGCAGCAAGGACTGTGTTACTGTGGTTTCTGTGGGAGGCAGTTTCTCCTTCTGGCATGAACTTTGGGCCATTAACATGCATAAACCACATAGCACACCAAAGGGGAAAAACAGAAAAGGTCCCCTTTAAAACAGTGCATTAATTTCCAGTAGCAACGGCCACAAGACAGATCAAGGCCATTTGCCCTGAACCACTATTTGTTTGAGCTGCTGATTGGCTGAGGGCAGTGCATTGTATCTGGTGGAGGAGTTAGGAATTTAAGGCATGCTGTACCCGACAATGTGGTTGTGGCGCTGTAGCATGGACAGGGCCACAGCTCCAAGTGCTTGTAAACTGGCCTTTATTTTTTTCCACTCTCCAGTTTCATTGACACATACTGGACAAGGACTTTAGTATTTAGTAGAAAATTAGCAATATTTTTCAATATGGTGTTGCCTGGCCCTGGAGAGGAAAGCGCTACAGGTGCTTGTGGACTTGCCAGCAGGACAACCTGACAACCTAACGGTACTGACCACAGTTCTCCAGTGGCATTGCAAGGAAGAGCTAGACAGCACATGCAGCTCGCCACAACAGCCAGCCTTCAAACACCCATCGCCGAGGCAGAGAGGAAGAACTCATCCTTGGTATACAAATGCTGCAGCGAGCAAAACAGCACTATGGGGCAGAAGAGCCTGTGGAGGAGATAGCATCTCAAGCAGCCCCCAAACAAGAGGCACCATCAAACTCAAGTCTGTTACCAGAGACTGAGTTGACACGAAAGGGAAGAGGTAGCTCCCGGCCGAGAGCTCCGAGTTCTGGCTTGCGCCTATACAGAACGCGTGCAAGCTTGGTCTGAATTTTCCTGTGGCAGCCAGGGCCGTGATCAACCTGGAGACAGGACAAGCGAAGGTGGTTGCGTCGGCTAGATGCTTGACCTTTTTTACCCACTGGGAAAGCTGCGGGGCATGTTGTCAGGTCAGGGGCAAAACAGCTTTAAGCAGGTGAAGACGCCAATGCTGGAGGAGCTGAACAAAGTGCCAGGGCCAGGGGATGGCGCACACGAGAGGCGTCCTCACCGGCATGGATGCAGTGGACAACAGAGAAAGTGGAAGATGACAAAGGAGTGCAGCTGCTGTTGTCGTCGTCGTCCCCAGTAGCACCACAGCGCTCAGTCAATCTGCTCCAGCACACCGAAGTCGTGGTGTTGTGTCCACCCCCATTAACCCCACCTGTGTTTTGTGCTGGGGTAACTCTGGGCTGGGCATTTCATATAATTGCTGTGTATGAAATGCTTCTGCAGTAGCTGTGTTTAGTTTTTTGGGGGTTTTTATTTAAAGGGGGGAGGGGGTGTACTGGATTGCCATGTGGACAAATTAGTATTGTTGTCATTTTCTGTTTTTATTATTATTAATAGTATTATAGGTGCTATTGATAATGGTTAGTTAATAACCAATCGGGACTTGGTGGATTGGACCAAAACACCAAAGATTTAATTAATGAATAAGAAAATTGTCTGAAGTTTGCACTGATTTCATGGGTAGACTGTACCATACACAACTTTGATGAACAAGGGCCAATCTTTCCCTTTGGTTAATGAGGAGTTAAATCAGATGAAGGAGAAAGACCAACAGCACCAGAGTTGAGAAACATTACTTTAGGTTATTAAACAGATTATTAGTGCATGTGATAATCTCCACTCACACACTGGAGGAGAGCGGAGATCACTGCCTTTAACAGCACAGCTGTAGTTGACCGCTTCACTGACCACAGCTACAGGGCAGGAGGCAGATTCACACTCAGATACAGGCTGTCCGTTCCTGTACCAGATGTAGGTGGGGTTGTTGGGCAGAGTGCAGGTGGAGCTGCAGGTCAGCTTCTTTACTCCTCCATCTGTATCTGACACTGTAACCTTCAGATCTGCAGGTGATTTTAAACAAGGTTTAGTGTTATTTTCATCTGTAGACACTCTTCCAGTTAACTCACCTCACTGTATGTTATCTAGTAGGGGTGTGTATGGACACTCGGTTAACTGTTCCAGGGGTCAGTATCTGAACACTGAAATCACTGCTGGGGTATTTCTTACGCTGCATAATGTAAAGTCAGGGAGGAAATAATACAGGTCAACGTCCTTTTTCCTTCCCTGAGATTATCTAAACATCCATTCAGTATCCAGAGTTACCTGTGACGGACAGAGTGACTCCAGGTCTGCCAGAGTATCTGCCATCAGGATGATCAGTGTAGAATCTGAAGCTATATGTGTGAGCGTCACTCTCTCTCAGGTCAGTGATGGTCATTCTACAGGAGTTCAGGGTCCGGCTGTACTGTACTCTCCCCTTATACTGATCAGACTCTCGTATATCCTTATGCTCATCACCAGGCTTCCACTGACTTTCAATGTACCAGAGTGATCTATTCACTGTGAGTCCTTCAGGGTGTTTATAAGAGCAGGAGAGATCAACTGATGATCCTTTCAGACCACAGACACGTCCAGGAGTGTAGGTCACAGCCCACTGCTGATCACCTAGAGCACAGAGTCACAATCAGGAAGAGGAAATTGTGTTATATCAAAATTTTTTCAGCTGTAATATTCTCACAAATGACCATTTCCAAAGAATGACATTCATTAAAACTCCACCTACAAGTGTAATTGAAGCTCTTCCTCCCAGAAAAGCTGAGGGAAACAGCAGAGAGAGACTGACAGAGAGAGAGAGAGTTGCTTTATTGATCCCGAAGGAAATTTAGCAGCCAGTTGCAGACACACAAGAGTATACAGTAACCGTAAACGGGTGTAGACATATAACAAGAATAAATAAACCAGATCCGCTCTACAGGTGTACAGGTGACGTACTACAGTAAATACATATTAGCCCCAGGAAGAGGCGGGACCAGAGAGCATTCTGGGAAACATGCTCTTTTATTAGCACACTCACAAGGCAATGCAAGTTTATTTACAGAACACCTTTCAAGCACTGCTTTGAAAATTCAGAGTCAAATAGAAAAAACAAAAACACTTAAAAAGATAAAAATAACAAGAGAATTATTAAATTAAATGTCAAATTATAAATATATTTAAAATAGTTAAATAATCAAATTAAAAACAAAGTTAGATTAAGACTGAAAACATGCCATTACAGACAAAAAGGGTGTGAAAATACTAACAGTGTTTAAACTGAGCTGAAAGCTGCTCAGAAAGGACTGATTTAAAGTCTTCAGTGTCAGGGCTCTTCTAAACACCCTCTGTCCACTGAGTCCATTTAAGAGCAGCACAGGGTCTAAATGCTTTTCCATATTTAGTTTTCACCTTCGGCAGGACTGACCGAGCAGTTCCTAAAGATCTGAGAGCTGCGCTCTGCTCATCGCAGCATACTGAGTTTGCCTTTTTTGGGGGTCCAGTTAGATTACCATTACAGTGATCAATCCTGCCAGAAATAAAGGTGTGGACGAGTTTCTCCAGCTCTGCTTTAGTCAGAACATCTCTGATCTTCATGATTTTCTTAAGGTGATAAAAAGCTGATTCAGTAACTGCTTTGACATGACTGATAAAACCATTAGTTTACGTACTTGTTCTTTAGAGTTTGGGGCTCTTCAATCGGCAGCCAGTCTGTGCCTCTCTTTCATCTTTAATTTAACTGTAGAAAGTTTTGTTCCATCAGGTTAGTGATGAGCTCAAGGCACTTAGAGTGACCATAGTTGTTTGGGGAGTGGACCAAGTAGATCTGAGTATCATCTGCATAGCTGTGGTAAGATATCCTGTAGTCTTGTAGGATTTGGCCAAGAGGCAGCATGTATTAAATAAGAATGAACTGAAAATGCTGAAAAGAACTGAACCCTGGGGTACACCACAGGTCATTGGCACACTCTCAAAAGATTATTTAAAATTTCCATGATTTAGTCCCTTCCTTGCAGGTGCAAACAACCATTTTAGTTCCTGAGAGGACCCAGTTCTCAAGTCTATGAGAATTTTATAGTCCGTGGTAAGAAGCAGCGCTGAGATTGAGCACTAAAAAAAACAGATGTTTTTCCAGAGTCTTTATTTAACTGAATGTCATCAATAACTTTAATTAGACCCATTTCAGTACTAAAAACCTGAGGGAAATTTGTCTAGACAGCTATTTAAGGATACAAAGCTAGTAGGTTGCTTAAAGACAATTTTCTCAACAATTTTTCCAAAGAAAGGTGTATTTAAAACCAGTTTGTAATTACTCAATAGAGCAGCTTCTAGATTTTTCTTTAAGAAGGGCTTCACAACTGCAGTTTTTAATTTGTTAGAAAAATCACTGACAGAAGTTAGGTGTACTATCTGACGTATGTCCACTGCTATTGAGTGAAACACGTTCTTTAAAAAGTTTGGTAACATGTCAAGACTATAAGTGGAGGATTTGGGACGAGTCACTGTATCAATTAAAACTTCATTATTGAAAGCACTAAACTGGGACATTTTAACCAGGACATCTTTACATGGTGATGAAGAGGACATGGGATTTCTGTACAAATTGTTCTGATGTTTTGATGTTAAAGGCAGCACACTCATGGCAGTTTGTCAACATGACGGCATTCTGCTGTTGGGGGGGTGAGACGTTCTGATCTAGGACTGCATATGAAGGAGTCTTAGATCGAATTTGAAAACTACAGATTTTTTTATTTTATCATACCTAAAAATCTGATTTGTGCCACTTCTGCTGGTAATGTGAACACAGCCTTGGTCACTGAGAAACCGGCAGTTTTACACAGCACAGTAGCCCTGCAAAGACTCATGGGAGATATGCAAATGAAGAGAACACAGACCAGAAATCCTGTTGGAGCTTCTTTCTTCTTCATGCAACTCAAATTAATTTGATCTTCCTGCTATTTTGCCTTCGGCACGCAGCAGAACATCCTGTACATCGTGATGCAGCATAATTACCTTATACTACAAAATGATGTAGTGTTGTTTCTTTTGATCTTGATGTGTTTTTACTGAAAACGGTGATAATATTCATATTCTTTTGAAACCTCTGCAAGTTCTTGAAATAAAACATACAGCTCTGTGCAAAAGTCAGAGACCCTTTAATTTTTTTTTACATTCCAGTCAAAACAGCCGTTCAGTACAAGCTGGAGGACGGCTGTCCTGCAGATCACCGACAGCGAAGCGACACTCCTCTTAAAGCCCCACAGTGAGCCGGAAGCCTGGTTACTGATCTATTCCTTCCTAAAATTCTGCTTTTACTGCAGTGGTCTGATCACAGCCAGGACACGCGGTCATTCACTTACTGTCCAATCTAATGGGGAAAACTGCTGTCCAGCTTGTGTGATAATCTACTTAATACATCTCTGTCCTCATTTACAGACTTAACTGTGGTGAAAATCACTGAAGTTTGTAGTTGGTCTTTAACACCAAACTAATTCCTAGGGTGCAGCTCTCTAGGTGGCGTAGTGGAGTCAGTGATTATCTGCAGATTGTCTTCCAGACCACAACAGCATCACGTCTTCACCTCTTTACCTGGAGAAATTTCCTAAACAGGCGTTTTTAATCATTCCACAAACGTCAGAGTCTCCTACTGACCCTATCCTAACTTTATGGAATGTGCTGCAGGCATCAAATTTGGATTTTGAGTATATTTACAAAAATCAATCATTTATAAAGTCAAATAATAAATATTTCTTTGTGCCGTTATTAATTAAATATCTGTAAAACAGTTTACAAATCACTACTTTCTGTTTTTATTAGAATTTTACCTTCTGTCTCGACTTTCTGGGAATTAATTTTATGTTTTTATATTTGAAATTTACTGTATGTTAAAACTTTATTCTGGGGAAAAAAATCCATGGCTTGAAATGATGTTTGACACGACCACGTGACGCGTTTTCACCGTTCTGACTGGCTGTTTTATGAAATTCTGAAACTAAAGTGTAATTAAGCTTCATGTGAGTTTCACTGCGTAGCGTCAGCCCAACTTCACCTTAACGGCCGTTTTGATTGAATATTAAATAGGGGGGTGGGACGGGGCAGGGGGGGTCTCTCACTTTTACACAGAACTGTACATGAGACTTTCTGGAGTCCAGACATGACACGTCTAATTACACTGAGCACAAATGATATATTTAGCATATTTTAAACATTTCTATAATGTATAGAGACTGTACAATAAAAGAGCTCTTATTTTGAAAGTGAAGTTTTTTACATCTCAAATCGAAACTGAATGCAGGTCATTTCCTGGTTCTGAATTTCTTACTTTATTTTTTAAATTACTTTATTTACAGACTGACACTCACAGTTTTCCTGAGGGAGGCTGTAGTCCTTCACCTCACAGGTGTAGCTGCCCTGATCAGATGATCTGGTGGAGTCCAACCAGAGTGAGGCGCTATATGAACATCCTACGTATTCTCTACTGCTGAACTGTCCTTTATCTCTGAACCAGTCGTAGTAACAGTTTCCACTGGGCCAGCAGGGGGGGCTACAGGTCAGTTTCACCACTTTCTGTCCTACAGTCTCACGATCCACCTTCGCCTGCAGGACTACACACACACACACACACACACACACACACACACACACACACACACACACACACACACACTCTGGGTTTATTTATTTATCTGTAACACTCAGACCGTCTGTAGGTGAAGCGGATATCTGACGTTCTGATGGACGGAGTGGACACAGCGTTAAACACTGCTGATAATATTTAATGTCCAACTTAAACAGAGACGAAAACACTCAAATACTTTGTTTCTGTACGCAAGTATTATTTTAGAAGATCTGGACTTCAGTCTAATATTCTAGAAACTGGATCCTTTTACTCAGTAATATTTCCAAAAGAGAAAAATAATCATTTAGACCTTCAAAGCACTCATTACAAATTTCAGGACATAAGATTTCTGAAAAGGAACCTGATGTAAGAAAAAATGAAAGAAATTCTGTTCATGAAATTTACACACAACTCCACACGACTTTACAACAGACTTTCAAATTATGAGAAAAAGGATCATAAAAATGTTTAAAACAGCTCCAAAGCTTTAACAGATCACACAAATTTAATCACACAAATAAGCTCTGATGAAGATCTTCAGCTTAAAGCTGCAGTTAGTCTGAATGTTCTGGAAGTGTAAGAGATTATAAAACGGTATCAGTTATTAATCTTTAGCTCCTGCAGCTCTGCTGTTCGTTCTAAAGCCACTTCCTGAGACTGAATCACGTCAAATGTATTAAAATGTTCTGAAAAACACTGAAACTGTTAAATGTTGAAGGGTTTTTAGTCTCTACACGTTAATCTGACGCAGATGTAGATCAACACTGTGGAGCACAAACACATTAAGAGCAGAAATGGAAATAAATGGAAAGTTTACCTGCCAGTAAAATGAGGATCAGCGCTGCTGGAATATTTACTGAGCTCTGGGAAAACATGGCAGCATCGCTCTTCAGACCCAGCGGATACCTGAAGGTGCAGAAGGTCCAGAAGCTCCTCACTCTGACTCTCCTACACTTATGAACTGCTCTGATCTCAGCAGAGAGAAAGTCAGCAGAGACACTGAAGACGTGATCTGCACTGTGTGGTCTGTCGTCACTCCTCCCCTTTCAGCTCAGAGTCGCTTCCTTTTCCACTCGACTCCCTCAGAAAGAAATTTTATTTCTGTGAGGATCATCTCATCACATCACATCAGAACCCACTGCCATATATTAAAGTCCAGAACGCCGCCACTTCAGAGAGGAAAGGGTCAGTTATGATAGCAGTGATATGAGATGAAGCTCCTCTTCTAAACGGCTCTATTTCTGTCCTTTTATCTCCAGAAAGGTTCATGATGTTCTAGCAGGTTTGGACTCTCCTGGGTCCTGATATTCAACTTCAAACACCTTCATCTGTTTGGTGGCCATCATAAACGCTGCTCTCTCACTGTTACAGTACAGTTCCCTTTTTTTTTGCCGAGTTTAGATTAGATTCAGTTGTCACTGTGCAGAATAAGAGAAATAAAACATTAGATTTTTTGTGTTTTACTTCGGCCGTTTTCCTTTTCTTTTTTTTCAATTCAGTAAATTACAGTAAGACAGAAACTACAGATTTTATAGTTTTCTCAATAATCATTTTAAGGAATATTTCAAAACAGGCATTTTAGGATGTGCTTTTAATGAAAACTGGTAACTGAAACTCTGAGGACCAGCACATGAGAGATGAGCTTATCTTACACCATCAGCTGTTAGATTATATTTACACAAATGTTCGCCCTCAATCACGTGACCAACACTTCACACACGCAGAGCGGCTGCTGTGACCGTTTACCAGAAACAGACGTCTTTATTTTGGTCATTTCAGAGAATCTCATGCAGGCGACATCCATTCATGCCTAAACATCTGAACAGCAGCAAACAGCTTCTTTAATTTGGTTCCACACAATAATAGTCTGAGTGTAGAGAGTTAAAGCCAGCTTAGAGAACCTTTAGATGGGAGCAGGTATAAAACTAAGAATCCAGACTAAAAACAGAGCCAAATGCTGTTAAAACCTCCACTGTTCAAGCTCTAAACACGGTCGTCTGTTTGGTGGGAATGGCCATCAGAACAAACGCTGCTCTCTCGCTGTGCATCAAGTTAAACACTAACAGTCCAGAGTTTCTGCTACCGGCTCGTTCGGGTACGGCCATGGCAGTGGTGATGGACTTACATGTGTAGATAAGCAACATATGTGCTTACTGAGTTACCCTGGGTTGGGTTATGGGGTAGTTGTGCAGGGTTAGTGCCAAACGGCAGTGTTTCAAATCACCCAGTATTCGGGGGTCCTAACTCACTCATCATAGGGGGACTGATGCTTTGGTTTAACAGTTCTTCTTCTGGAAATGAAATCTTACACATCTCTTCTGCCTTCAGTGTGACAAATGTGGAAGAGCTCACTCTTTACACCAAACTCTTGGTAAATTTGGGTAGGTTTTGCAAATATGTCATGGCAGGGGGGTCCAAGATGCCTAGGGCCCCCCCGTATTTCACACCTAGCCAACGGTCATGTAGAGATGTGTGGTTATTGATGACCTACCTGCTATCCCGGCCATATCAGCCAGCACTGAGTGGTGGGTTTCCCCTGCTGCAGGACAAATGAAAGAGCACTCGTTCAAAGTGGTATGTTTTTTGTGCCTTCTTGGTCTACGCCACAGTAGTGTCAGAAGTGGGATCATCCCCTGCCGGACTTGAGGGGAATAGCATATTTAGCAGTGGACTGGTGTGAGCGAGCGGGCCAAGTACTACAAAAGAGAGGAGGAGCTTGGCAAAGCAGCTGACAGCAGTAGAGCCAAAGCACCAAGGCACGATGGCCAAACACAGCTGGAGGACGGTGGCCGGCCTCAAGAACCTCCAGGCAAGGACACCTGGATGCCAGCTGATGGGAGAAGGCTGAGCATCAGAGCTTGAGTGTGCATAAGCAGTAGCCTTGCTACAGCCTACAATATGGTGGGCAGAGAAAGTGGAGTGCGGTCAAGGAAGCGCTGTTGTTGCTACTGTGGAGAAGTACCTACCATCACTGTAAGAAGTGTGGCTCCTCAGTTTCCCCCACTGCTGCAGTAATAAAAGAGCACTTGTTTGAAGTGCTGTTTCCCACGTCTTCTTTTACACCAACGCCACAATACTTCAGATGTGGCCCAGGGTTGTGGTTAGGGTGGTTCCTGGTAATGAAGCAATGCTGCCATTCTAAAGTTTGAGGAAGCAGGGGCATCAAAAATGTTGAAACAAGCGGCTGATGCTGCATCTCATTATTTACAGTGTGTGCTTCTTTAGTCACAACAACATAAATGTCTTTTATGTCTTGTGATGTATATAAAACTTAAAAAAACTATACTAGAGTGGAGGAAAACTGGCAATGTGTCAGGAGCTCTGAAGACAAGCTTGTGTGGGATGTGCTAATCTAACACAATCAGCATTAAGAATAACTAGACCCTACAGTAGGCTTGTTCTAGGAAAAACAGTTTTAAGACTAACACAGTGAATTCTGAGTAATGAATGAATTAACTGCACCATAATAAGAGCGCAGGATTAAGAAGTGGATAGTGAATGAGAGCAGAGAGACGTCCCTCAAGGTTTTACCTGAAGAGCTCTGTGCAGTGCAGAGTTCCACCACTGAGGGGCGCTAAAGAACACCAAAACTGTAAGATCTTACCTTATGAGAATGATCAGATCTCAGGGAAGATCATGAGAGTCCAGGAGTGGAGACCTGAGCTGGCGAGCAGGTGTGGAGGTCTGAAGGTTCTGAGGGAGGTTCTGTATCTGATTTTCATCTCCACAGGAAGTGAAATGACCTAAGAAGGAAACGGTCACTAAATTAGTCTTGATAGTTCCAGCAGCTCTGAGACTCTATTTCTCTGTCAATAGATTTAGATCATCATATTCATAAAAAGTGATCATGTCTGAAATGCACATTACGCAACGCTGGGCTGGAGGTCAGGGAATCGGCTCTGTGACCGGACAGTCGCCGGTTTGATCCCCACAGTCGACAGTACGTGACTGAGGTGTCCTTGAGCAAGACACCTAACCCCCAACTGCTCCCCGGGCGCTGCGGATAGGGCTGCCCACCGCTCCAGGCAAGCGTGCTCACTGCCCCCTAGTGTGTGTGTGTGTGCTCACTAGTGTGTATGTGGTGTTTCACTGCATGGATGGGTTAAACGCGGAGGTGAAATTTCCCTGTTGTGGGACTAATCAAATCAAATCAAATTTATTTGTATAGCGCTTTTTACAACGGATGTTGTCACAAAGCAGCTTTACAGGATTTCAGAAAAGACAAAGTTTCCACAGGACTGTAAGAATGTACAGAATGTACAGAAACCCCCCAGTGGGCAAGCCAGGGGCAACAGTGGCAAGGAAAAACTCCCTCAGAACTGAGGAAGAAACCTTGGGAGGAACCAGGCTCACCAGGGGGGACCCATCCTCCTCTGGTCAAACTACCTACAAGTGATTATACTACTAATATTATCAGCAGTAATATTGATATTAGGAATATCTAGGAGTCTATGAGAACATCAGGGTAGGGTGGGCAGCTCATCCAAGGTGGTTGGTGGTAGCTGAGGCGTGGGCAGCTGGTCTGAAGTGGGTAGCAGGGGGGCTCGGCAGTCAGTCGTCCTTCAGTGTCCAGCCGGACATGTGGGCGGTTGTATACTCGGAAAAAAAAAGAAAGCAGGGAGATGGAATTAGTTTTGTTCTATCCGTTTGTACATAAACAGGGAATGTAAACATTTACAGAGTGTGGCTAACGACTCCGGCAGATCTGACTATGACAGCTTAACTAACAGGAGAGAACCAGTAGGACACACAGACACGGCAGCACTCTGAGACAGTCTGGCATCCCTCCGCTCCACCGTCCACAAACTTGAGTGACCACGTGCGAGCAGCGGGACGACAGCACCAGCGTCTCAGTTTACTATAATTCCCTGTGTCCATGGACCCCTGGATCTGCTGCCTTTATCTAGGGGGGAACATTACCTACCAAAATCTAAACTGAACAAGTGTGTTTTCAGCCTAGTCTTAAAGATTGAGACTGTGTCTGAGTCCCGAACAGTTTCTGGAAGATCATTCCAGAGTTTGGGGGCTTTATAAGAAAAAGCTCTTCCCCCAGATGAAACCTTCTGAATTCTAGGAACTATTAATAAGCCAGCGCTCTGGGATCTGAGTGGTCGTGATGGCTCATAATGAGAAATAAGGTCTTGCAGGTATTCGGGGGCAAGACCATGTAGGGCTTTATAAGTCAGTAAAATGATTTTATAATCAATACGGAATTTAATAGGTAGCCAATGAAGTGATGATAGCACTAGACTGATATGATCAGATGTTCTAGTTTTAGTGAGGACCCTGGCTGCGGCGTTTTGGACTAGTTGGAGTTTGTTTAAATTCCTGCTCGTGCATCCTGACAGTAGCGCGTTACAGTAGTCTAGCCTAGAAGTAATAAAGGCGTGTACTAGTGTTTCTGCATCACGCAGGGACAGGGCATTTCTGATCTTGGTGATGTTGCGAAGATGTAGAAAAGCTGTCCTAGTGATGCCGCCTGTGTGTTGATCGAATCTAATAAGGGTTATTAATCTTAATCTAGAGAACAAGATTATGTTTGTGTCAGTTATACAGCCAAACGTCATGGTGTTCACTTCCATAAACATGTTAAACTCTCTTTGGGCATTAATGACAACACTGCACAGCACGTTCCTGCAAAGGGAAGTTTGTCATTCCAGTTAAAAATACTTTATTTTGGGGGGCGCTAGTGAGCAGCGTATGGAGTAGACATGTTTGAGGGAGCTCCTCTGCGCCAAACCTTTAAAATTATTTTTTTGCGCCATCTGTCAATAAATTATCAGTATTTGTTTAGCTCACGTTGAAAGTGAACTTCTGCTGCTTTACTTTTTTTGCTTTTTGGAACTAAAATGCAACCAAAAGCTTCGAAACAACCGAAAGAATCTCTGCAGTCGGCTACAGGCATGGAGGACTCCATTAGCCGCGAAGCTAGCCAAGCAACAAGCGACGAGGCTCTGCCTCTGGTCTGGGAAAAAGTGTCTAACAAGATCTTGAAGACAATAAATGAGAGGTTTGATAAGCTTGAACTGTCCTTCCAGACTTTGCAAACCACGCTACAGACAGTCACGGAGAAGATGAATGCCGCTGAGGAGCAAATTCAAGAACACAAGGCTTGCATCAGCTCACTTGAAACGGCACTGACGGAGACCCAGAGGAAGAACGAACTCCTCAGGTTAAAACTCGACGACTTGGAGGGCCGGTCACGCCGTAATAACATCAAAATAGTCGGAGTGCCAGAAGGAGAGGAAAAGGGAAAGCCAGTCGAGTTTGTCGCCGGTCTACTCCCCAAGTTGCTTGGAGCTATGCACTTCGCGGAGCCAGTCATTGTTGACCGGGCCCATCGTGTGCTCCAGCCCAAACCCCCAGAAGGAGCAAAACCCCGCACGATCATTGCTCGTGTTCATTTCTACACCGAGAAGGAGCGGATTTTGCGAGTATACATCTTTCCGGACTACACGGCGGAGGTGCTGAGCCAGCGGAGGAGCTTCAGGGATGTCATGCAAGCACTTCGAGCGCTACAGGTGACCCACACGCTCCGTTTTACCGCAAAACTCTGTTTCCAGCATAACGGTCAGCTCAAGAGCTTCACCTCCCCCGCTGAAGCGGCTAGATTTGTGGAATCTGACCTTAAACAAGTCTGAACAAGGACTGTAATACTATAGTCACTGGCTGGTTTCAGCGGTAATGCCGTTTAATAACGCTTTTTGGGGTTCATTATAGATGGTGCTATTTTATTTTCTTTACATACTTAAATAAGGTGCGGAGGAGCTAAGGAGGTAGTGTAACTTAGCTGTAGCTTCATCAGAGATTTGTTTAGGTCTCTGTGCACTTAGTGTTCCTGTCTTCAAGGGTTAATACAGTGCTTCTCCTCTGCAGGAGCTTACTGAGTTGGGGTGGGATGTTTTACTGGGTGTTAATGTTAGGTTATGTTATTTTTCCCCTTTCATTCTTGTTTTTTTTTTTTTTTTTTTTTTTCAGGCTGTCGCCCTATTTTTTCTTTTTTTTTATCCTTTAGACTTAGATGTCTGTAATTAACAATGCTGGGGCGGGGGTCACTTTTGCCTCTTGGAATGTGAGGGGGCTGGGTCACCCAATTAAAAGAGGCAGGGTTTTCTCACATTTGAAATCCCTTAAGGTTGATATCATCTTCCTCCAGGAAACCCATATTGCTAAGACACAACAAAGTAGACTCAGAGTTAATTTGGTGTCCCAGGTCTATCAAGCAACATTCACTTCCAAAGCTAGAGGTGTTGCTATTCTCTTCCGTAAAAATATCCCATTTTATCTAGAAGCTATGGTTTCTGATCCTCAGGGTAGATATGTTATAGTCTCGGGTCACATTAACTCTTTTCCGTTGACTTTGGTTAATGTTTATGGCCCAAATTTTGATGCACCTGATTTTTTTTGTAAATTGTTTGATGCTGTTCCAGAGGATAATTTTACGAACATTGTAATGGGCGGTGATTTTAATTGGTTTCTGGATCCTTATATGGACAGACTTTCTCAAAGGCCACCACCTGTGCTATTGTCAGCTAATGTGTTAAAAAATCTACTGAATTCTAGGAACCTGGTAGACATATGGAGATTGCAGCATCCAAGTCAGAAAGAATTTTCTTTTTATTCTCATGTACACAAGTCATATACCAGGACTGATTATTTTTTGGTGAATTCTGAACTTTTTCTAATGTGGAAGACACCAAGTGTCATAATATTTTGATTTCAGATCATTGTCCAATTACTCTCCAACTCAAATGTAATATAGCTAAAGAAAAATATAGCTGGCGTTTCAACCCTCTTTTACTTAAAGAACCACTATTTAATAAATATATTAAGTCAAAACTAAAGGAATTCTTAGAAATTAATGACAACGGTGAGGCTTCAGATTGTACTCTCTGGGAGTCCCTGAAGGTAGTCATGAGAGGTTATGTTCTCATACGAAGCACAAAAAAGAAAACGAACAACGACAGACTTTTAGAAATACAAAGGGAACTTACATTAATCGAACATGCATATAGATCATCTCTTGCACAGTCAGACTACAATAAAATTTTAAAACTAAAAGATGAATATAATTCAATTCTTAGTAAATGTGTGGAAACTTCTTTACTTAAAATGAAACATAAATATTTTGAACTGGGAGATAAGCCTGAGAGATTATTGGCCAGACAATTAAAAGGAATACAATCCAAACAAGCTATTCATAGAATCAAAGCGAAGTCTGGTGACTTACTTACAGATCCAAAGCAAATAAACAGTTGTTTCAGGGAGTTTTACTTTAATCTATACTCTTCTTCTTTGGAGGTAAATGAGGAAGATTTTAACCTTTTTTTCGATAAGCTTGTAATACCTCAGTTACCTGAGTTCTGCAAAATTGAATTGGATGCCCCAATATTAGAAACTGAACTTATGGAAGCTATTCAGGCTTTCCCATCAGGCAAAAGTCCCGGCCCGGATGGATTTGGGTCTGAATTTTACAAGGCTTTTAGCAAACAACTTGCCCCCTATATGTTAAGGATGATAAATGATTCGGTTAGGAATAAAAAGTTGCCCAGCTCCCTGTACGAAGCAAATATTATCTTATTGTTGAAAAAAGGAAAAGAAGACTCAGACCCTGCTTCTTATAGACCAATAGCACTCTTAAACTTCGATCAAAAAGCTCTAACTAAGGTTATGTCGATTAGACTTGGAAAGCATATCTCTAAGATAATTCACACAGATCAGACTGGGTTCATACCAGGTAGATTCTCATTTGCGAAACACGTCTCCTCCTCAACATTTTATACTCTGACAAAATTAAAGATAAAGAGGCTGCAATTATATCATTGGATGCTCAGAAGGCTTTCGATCAGTTAGAATGGCCCTATATGTTTGAGGTGCTCAAAAGATTTGGATTTGGTGACTTTTTTTATTTCACTGGTCAAGATGCTTTATCTTTGTCCTACGTCAACTATATCTACTAATAGGGAGCGCTCTCGTTCATTTGAACTACACTGTGGGGTCCGGCAAGGGGACCCTTTGTCCCCTCTTCTTTTTGATCTAGCTCTCGAACCACTGGCAATAGGGATCAGGAATCATCCACAGATTCATGGCATTAAATGTGGAGACACTGAAAGTCTTGTGAATTTATATGCAGATGACTTGCTGATTTTTATATCTGACCCAGAGCTGTCTGTTCCCAACTTATTAAATTATATAGATTCTTTTAGTAGACTTTCAGGTTATTCAATCAATTGGAACAAGAGTGAATTTATGTGCATTACTAATTACCTTAGTCCTAGTTTCTTGAGATCATTGCCATTTAAAATAATTGATGATCATTTTACATATCTAGGCCTTAAGATATCAAGAAATCCCAAACATCTCTTCAAACTTTTTTTTCTACATATGGTTGATAAACTAAATGCGAATATTGAATGTTGGAAGCTACTTCCTTTATCAATGATTGGACGTATTAATGCTATCAAAATGGTGACTTTACCACGATTCTTATATCTCTTTCAAAACATACCAATTTTCCTCCCTTCATCATTTTTTAGGCAATTAGACTCAATTATTTGCTCATTTGTCTGGGCCTATAAGCCCCCTCGCAAAGGCCGACAGCACTTGGGGGCCTAGGCCTGCCTGTGTTTAAGCAGTATTACTGGGCAGCCAATGCTAGGGTTCTTACCTATTGGCAGAAGGGAATCATAGATCACTCACTACCTGATGGGTCTCCACTGTGGTTAAGTATAGAGGCACAGTCCTTAACTAATACCTCTTTACCAGTTTTACTGTTTTCTATGACGAAATCTCTCAAGAGAACAATTGGTAATAATTTTATAATTAAAAACTCCTTAAGGATTCTGAATCAAATTAAGAGGTTTCTTTCTCTGCCTCCAGTCTCCAGCTATACTCCTATAGCTCAGAACCATTTTTTTGTTCCAGGCCAGTTAGATAATGTGTTTCTTACATGGAGAGAGAAGGGTTTACAGTGCATCAAAGATTTTTATTTTGACAATAGCTTTGCTTCCTTTACTCAGCTTACAATTAAATGTAGTCTTCCTTCTTCTCACTTTTTTCGATATTTGCAGGTCAGACACTATGTTAAAAAAAAATATACCCTCTTTTTCAATTAAACCAAAAGAACCTGTTTTATACGACTTGCTACTTTCTCTGCCTGACGCTAGACACTTGGTGTCCAAATTTATTGCTGCATTATCGCCACCAAACAATACTACCCCCTTAAAGGTAGGGTGGGCCAATGAGTTGGGTGCTGCAATTTCTGATGATATGTGGGAGGAAAGTTTGTCCAGTATTCATCGTTGCTCAGTCAACTCCAGGTATAGACTCATACAGTTTAAAGTATTACACAGGTTTTACTTTTCTAAAACCAAATTGAACAAAATCTACTCCTCTGTCTCTCCTTTGTGTGATCGGTGTCAAACCTCCGAAGGTTCCTTGTTTCACTTAATCTAGTCCTGCCCTGTGTTGCATGACTATTGGGTTCATATCTTTCATTGGTTCTCTGAAGCACTCAAGGTGGACATTGTTCCAGATTACAAACTTGCTATCTTTGGTTATTTGACAGTTCTGTTTCTCTTTCATTTGCACAAAAGCAAGCTCTTTTGGCGGGTATGGTTGCAGCTAAAAAAGTCATACTTTTATCCTGGAAATCTCCAGTGGCACCATGCTTTAAGAGGTGGTTAAATGAGATGTTATTCATTATACAAATGGATTGGTTACATTGTAATGACGCTAAATCATATAAACGCTTCCAGAGTGTTTGGGGAGTGGTTTTGAACAGTCTGGATGGGTCCTAGTCTGATACCAGTCCCAGTCTGATATTGAATATACTCCAGCTTGATCTATTGTCATTTAGTCTTTGTAATGCTTGAACTCGACAGCCTGTATTGTATTTTTATTTATTTATTTATTTTTATTTATTTTTTATTTATCTTTATTTATTTTGTTTTCCTTTTTCTTTTTATCTTTCCCTTTTTTGTTCTTTATGCTTTGGTGCTAGTTATTATTTCTGATTGCATATTGTCATTATTAGCATAGGTTGTGTTTTTCTGTGATTCCTTATAAATAAAGTATATAAAAAATAAATAAATAAATAATAAAAAAACCAACTTTATTTTAATGCTGACTCGGTTCCACAAACGTTTCCCCTTTAAATAAATGTGTAGTTCCTCAATTCTCACAGACGCCTCTGAATATAATAAACCAGGTTTTCAAACAGCAGTTCTGCATAATAAACAATCCCTAGGGAGGTGTTCCAGACATGTCCAACGGGGAGGAGACCCCAGGGAAGACCCAGAACACGTTGGAGGGATTATGTCTCTCGACTGTCTTGGGAACGCCTCGATATCCCTCCAGAAGAGCTGGAGGAGGTGGCGGGGGAGAGGGAGGCCTGGGCCTCTTTGCTTAGGTTGCTGCCCCCGCGACACGGACCCGGATAAGCGGTTGAGGATGGATGGATGGATGGATCCTACAAAACCACCTACAAAAGTAACCAGCCTTTGGGTTTCAAGCTCCTCTTAACTTGTTCAAGTAAACAGGAACCATAAACCAAAGTTCTGCAAATCACAGTATTGATTCACTGTTATTTCCCAAAACCGACCCTTATCGTTCTTTATGTTTCCATCCCACAGAAACAGCAACGCCCACGTTAATGTTCTCTTACAGGAAGTTAAACAAACTCACCACCTTTATTTTGCAGTTATCTTAGAACAACACAACAGATCCTCATTTCTTTCCCATATTCTCAGCGTGATAAATCTAGAACCCTGCTTTCTTTATCAGGTTCTAGCAGCTGGGTTCCCTGTTCAATGTGCACTCGTTCCCCTGTCATAACTGAGTTTATATTAATAAAATAAACTCCTACAAAGAGTTTAAGGTGCGCTGTTTGTTCCAGCGTGTGGGTTTAGCGCGTTATATTAGCGTTTAGCCGAGTTAAACCCGCTTTACACTGAGCCGTCCTGCCAGGAAAGCTAACGAGGATTAGCGTGATGAGCTGCTGAGCGCTGAAACAGAGGAGGTGGTTTTCTGAGGAGAAACAGTGAAATAAACTCACCCAGATGTCCTGCTGAGCCGGGGGCTGAACTTCTGATCAACATTAGCAGCTTTTGTTGGGGTTTTTCTGTGTTCGAGTCCTAAAGCCACTTTTCTGTAGAGCTGCGTGTTTTAGCTGCTAAGCTAACTCCTCACTGAGAGTCCCCAACACAGAGCGCGCGACGGAGACACGCAGCTGAGCGCCAAACCGCGGCTGAGGAGGAGGCGGGGCTACACGGAGAGACTGATGAGGAGGCGGAGCTACACTGAGAGACTGATGAGGAGGCGGAGCTACATGGGGAGACTGATGAGGAGGCGGAGCTACATGGAGAGACTGATGAGGAGGCGGAGTTACACAGGGAGAGACTGATGAGGAGGCGGAGCTACATGGGGAGACTGATGAGGAGGCGGAGCTACATGGAGAGACTGATGAGGAGGCGGAGTTACACAGGGAGAGACTGATGAGGAGGCGGGGCTACACAGGGAGACTGATGAGGAGGCGGAGTTACACGGGGAGACTGATGAGGAGGCGGGGCTACACGGGGAGACTGATGAGGAGGCGGAGTTACACAGGGAGAGACTGATGAGGAGGCGGAGCTACACGGGGAGACTGATGAGGAGGCGGAGCTACACGGGGAGACGGATGAGGAGGCGGAGTTACACAGGGAGAGACTGATGAGGAGGCGGAGTTACACAGGGAGAGACTGGTGAGGAGGCGGGGCTACACGGAGAGACTGATGAGGAGGCGGGGCTACACGGAGAGACTGATGAGGAGGCGGAGCTACACGGGGAGACTGATGAGGAGGCGGAGCTACATGGAGAGACTGATGAGGAGGCGGAGTTACACAGGGAGAGACTGATGAGGAGGCGGAGCTACATGGGGAGACTGATGAGGAGGCGGAGCTACATGGAGAGACTGATTAGGAGGCGGGGCTACACGGGGAGACTGATGAGGTGTGATATTAATCACACTGAACCCACACGACTCTCCTCATTACTGATCTTCTGTCACTCTCTAGAACCCAAACAACGCTCCCCCTGAACCCAGCAGGGCTTTTCAGAGAAACAGCCGATCACAGTAAACATCGTTTAAAGGAAATCAGGCTCGGATTCTGAGTCAAATGAGGTGAGGAACTGCACCGCTGTGTACAGTATATCTGTAACAACTGACACCATTACTATTATTGATACTATTTATTTGCACTAAATATATACAATATTACTTTTTTTTTTCTTCATTTTGCCTCACTAAACAAAAAAAATTAACAGACCAATGAGTATTTACAAAGAAAAAATCTTTAAAATAACACTGGGCTGTTTATTATGAACAATGAAAAACATGAATGGAATAAAAAGTACAATTACAGTAATAATAAGCAAGTAATGTAAAACCTTACAGTAGAAATAAGGAAAATATAAGAGTTAAAAGCTAAAGTTAAAAAAAAATCACAACTTTAGCTGCTTTCTAAAAATCTGTATAAAAGAAGATGAATATTTATTGATCATGTGTTTCAGATCTTTGCGGCATAAAAACAAAACTTTTTAAACTGGTGGAAAGTGGACAAGGCAGCAGTGGATGATCTCGGAGCTCAATGTGGATCAGAGTTTATGAGGCTTTCAGAGACGTATGAAGGAGCTGCAGCAGATTCAGAGACTACTTATAAAACATTACAGCCAATTCTAAAGGAAGCAGCCAGTGGAGTGATGATAAAACTGCTCTCATAGGTTCTCGTTATCTAGTACGTGTTCATGCTCTCACTGCTGTGCTTTGTACAGGCTGTAATTGTTTGTTGGTCCGGCGAGAAACACATTTCAGTAATGAAGGTGGCAAAGTATAAAAGCATGGATCTGTTTCTTGGTCTTGAAACTGGTAAAGCCATGAAATTTTAAAACAAAACATCATGATTGCTGCCTGCTGCTTCTTTTGGTTACAAGGGAGCGGGAGATTGACAGGCGGATTGGTGCTGGGTCAGCAGTGATGCGGGCTCTTTACCGGTCTGTTGTGGTAAAGAAAGAGCTGAGCCATAAGGCAAGGCTCTCGATTTACTGGTCGATCTACGTTCCCACCCTCACCTATGGTCATGAGCTTTGGGTAATGACCGAAAGAACGAGATCGCGAATACAAGCGGCCGAAATGAGTTTCCTCCGCAGGGTGTCTGGACTCTCCCTTAGAGATAGGGTGTGAAGTTCGGTCATCTGGGAGGGACTCGGAGTAGAGCCGCTGCTTCTCCACGTCGAGAGGAGCCAGTTGAGGTGGTTCGGGCATCTGGTTAGGAAGCCTCCTGGACGCCTCCCTTGGGTGTCACAGGCAAGTCCACTCGGGAGGAGACCCCGGGGAAGACCCAGGACACGCTGGCGTGACTATCACCCAGCTGGCCTAGGAGCGCCTCGGAATCCCTCCCAGGGAGCTAGTGGAAGTGGCTGGGGAAAGGGAGGTCTGGGCCTCATTGCTCAGGATGCTGCCCCCGCGACCCGAACCCCGGAGAAGCGGAAGATGATGGATGGATGGATGGATGCTTCTTTTGGTTCAACAGGAATGGAGCATTTTTTTTAATCCATCAGAAACTATACAGTGATTTTATTTCTGTCCTGCACTAAATCCAATTAAACAGGACTAATTAAGCCCTCTTTGTAATGAAACACGCAGTTGTTCACTGTTAAAGTACTGACGATACCAACAAAATACTCCAAGTATACAAAAGTACATTGTGACTAGATTCATCACAAAAATGATAAACATCTTCATGTTGGTCACCACTATTGGCGAGTCTGCTGGAGAGGTGGAAGCTTTCATCTTATGTTCTTCTGGACTGTGCTGTAGATTGGAGTTTCATCATTCCTGCAAACAGTTGGAACAGCAAGATCATATTGGGGGGGGCGGCATTTCACATATTCATAAATACGTTCTGCTTTCCAAGATTAAACAGTTTCTTTACCGTGAATTGATTAGGAAAAACACTAATATTCAATTCCATGATGGTAAATAAAAGCTCATTAGGACAAACTGCACTTTGTGCAATTCATCACCTACTGGGTCCTTCACTGGTGTCAGAAGTGGGATAAATATCACGCATGGGTTCAATTGGCTCGTTATTCTTTACGACAAATGAGTATCCACCATCGTAGAAAGCATGCATCATCACACATAAGCTACATCCATTCATGTATTCGTTTAACTGGCCATGCTAGCCTTTCTCTGTATGTACGTTCAGCAGTAAAGTGAATAAGAACCTCTTTGGGCTTGTTCAGACTGCCAGCCCAAATCTGATTTTTGTCATATCCAAATTGTATCCAGATTGATTCCTAATAGTCTGGACAGCAAAAAAAACACATGAAATCTGATTTTGCACATCAGATCCAAACCACATCTGGAGGTGGTTTGAAATGTGAATCATATCAGATTTTTACAGATGCGTCTCAATCTGGACGCTCAAATCGGATTTCATAGTTTTTTTTTTGCTTCACACACAGCATGAAAAACAATGACTGTCAAATTCAGAGTGATGAAGTGCTGGGATTCAAGAAGTGCTCCAAAAATTCATGATTATGAAGTAAATTTTGAAGTCTGGAGGATGAGATGATGCTTCTATATCCCTCCTGTATCCGTGTTTGAAATCCGCATCACCATGAGTTGTTAACTCCATAGGTTAAAGTAAATTTATCTGCAGCTACTGTCTGCGCTACAGAGAATCTATTTCTATTCTATCAATTTCCAGAGAAAGCAGAAGAAGTGAGCTGTGTGTTTGAGAGAGATAAGCTTCACTGTTATTTGTCCTGCTTACCGAGCAGTTCCTGGTTTAGCAGTGTTCACTGCGGCGTACTGCACTTCCTCTTCTTGAGGCAGAACTTTTGACGGGTGGACGGTGGAGTTGAGAGGAACGTCCTTCGTCTGAGAGCGTGAGAAATGAACGCTGGAGTACTGAACATCATCCTGACCATCTGAGGATGCAGCTCTTGAGGGCTCAGAGGTCACAGCCAGGGTGGAGACCTCATCGTACACAGGAGCAGAAGCTCCCTGAGAGAGTGAGAGAGAGCAAGAGAGAGATGAAAATACAGATATACAGAGCCAATTGACTGAGCTTTTCCCCGAAGAGCTTAAAAATTCTAGTGTTCATCATATTCAGAGTTTATTTTCTTAGACAGTGCAGCGGGAGCTGAAAAAGTTCTATTGGAGAACCTTTTATATGAGCCACACCAACCTGTGTAGAACAGAATTACAGCTCTGTTTAATCAAGAACACTTCTCAGTGTATGAATTCAATCACTGATGCAATTCAAACTGGACTCAAACGACTCCCTCATTAAAACTCACCTCTACACTGCTCTTCTCTGTCTTGCTGCTGGTCACTGCTGCTCGTCTCCTGTTGGAGTTTTCAGAGGAAAATGACCTTCAGACTCACATCTCCAGCATTAAATCAGCTCCTGTTAATGTTCTGAAACTGCACACCGTCTATTTCACTCTCCACTGTATTAAACTGCTGATATTAGAGTGAAGAAGCTGAACTGCAGCACAGCTTACAGGCAGCATTTGGAGGATGTTTCATATCTTACGTGTGTTCAGATTCTCACCTCATCCACAAAAAGACTGCAGTGAATATCAGAAGGAAAACCACGGCGACTCCAGAAGCTGCATATACTGAAGTCCTGTTATCTGTATTAGTGCAGAGATGCAGGAGAGGAAAAAGAAAAGTACGTGAGTGAAAACTAAAAATACAACTTGAAAGTTCTGAAGTAAGTTTATTGCATACTACAATGGAAGTAAAGAAATCTGGGGCCATTTTTTTTTACCTTTGCTTCAGCTTTACAGAGGTTCACAAAATTTACTTTGCATGCAGAGGAGCAGCAGCAGGAGGAGCAGGAGGAGCAGGTGTAGCAGCAGCAACAAGAACGTAATAGCACATGCAGTTTTGTCCAGTAATTTTAAGACAGTTCTTAACTCAGACAAGGGAGCAAGATAGACAGAACTTTATTGCCGTTTAAAGGAAATTGCAGTGTTTCAGTAACAAGATATTATAACACAAACTATGCAGAAAAAAATAGAAATAAAGCTAGACATAAGTGAAAGTGCAAGAGAAATGAAAGTATATCTACTTGCATATTTACATGGCATGTGAGACATTTGTTTCACATGACAGCAGATTATTTACATGACAGCAGGCTCTGAGAGGTATGAGGTAAACTAAAAGCACAATGAGTGCAGACATAACTGACTACACATTACAGTGTAAAGTGCAGTGAAAGTATCGTTACAGTAATAGTTAGTGATATATTGCACAGTGTGTATTAATCAGAGAGGAGATACAGTGATGTGGTTCAGCTCAGTTCAGACAGTAGGGTATCAGTACCGTCTCTGCAGGAGACTTGCTGTAGAGCCGTATAGCAGTAGGTAAGAAAGATCTCACACAGCTCTTTAACACAGCACAGCTGGAACAGATGCCACTCAATGAGCTTCTCGGTTCATCCAGTGTAGCATGCAGAGGGTGTGAGATGTTGTTCAAGATGGCTAGCAGCTTGAGCGTCCTCTCTGTTCTGCCACAACCTCAAAAAGAGTCCAGCTTGACTCCTACACCAGAGCCAGCCTTCCTAATAAGTTGATTTTGTTCAGAGCACTGTTTTAATGCTGCTGTTCCAGAACACAACAGCCTAGAATAGAGCACTCGCCACAACAGACAGGTAGAATGTCCAAAGGAGCTTAGTCCTCACATCAAAAGACCTCAGCCTCCTCAGGAAGAAGAGACTGCTTTGCTCTCTTGTACACATGCGAGGGTTACAGCTCCAGTCCAGCTTGGGGTCCGAGTGCACACCCAGATATTTGTATATCCCAACCACCTCCACATTAACACCATCAATAGTGACTGCTGACAAGGTAGGTTTGGACTTCCTAAAGTCCAGCACCGTCTCGTTGGTCTTACTGATGTTTATCTGCAGCTGGTTCAGCTTACACCAGTCAAAGTCCTTTACCGGCTTCCTGTATTCCTCCTCCTGTCCATTCCTTGTGCACCCCACAATGTCAGTGTCATCCGAGAATTCCTGCAGATGACACGACTCTGTTGTACCTGAAGTCGTAGGTGTACAGGTTGAACAGGAATGGGGCTAACACAGTCCCCTGGGGTGCCCAACACCGCACACAGCCTTGTCTGAGACACAGCCCTGCAGTTGCACATACTGAGATCATCCAGTCAGATAGTCCATTGTCCACGAGATGATGGATTCCTCCACCTGCACCAGCCATAGATTCTCCCCCAACAGCACAGGCTGTATGGTGTTGATTGCACTGGAGATATCGAAGAACATGATCCTCATAGTGCTGCCTGATGTGTCCAGGTGAGAGCATGTTCTGTCCAGCAGGTAGATAACTGCATCATCCACTCCATTTCCATCATTTAGCAGAGCGACTCCAATGCCATCCTGGTATACACACTGCAGTCGAGAACCATTTTGACCAGAGGTCTCAGATGAGCTAACATCAGCCTTTCAAGTGTTTTCATTAAGTGGGATGTCAGTGCAACCTGTGGTAAATCATTTCAGTGCTGTTGGTTGCTTTTTCTTGGGGTAAGGAACTACACAAGATGTGTGGGGACTCTCTTCAAGCTGCAGCTCAGATTAAAGATGTGCTGAAGAATTCCACACAGCTGCTCCACACAGTTTCAGCACCCTGGGTTCAGTGGCATCAGGTCCACCTGCTTTGCTCTGCTTAAGTTCTTCAGTTCAGTCTTCACCTGGATAGCAGTGAATATATCATCACTGCACGTTCCAGTTGTGGGGAGAGGGTGAGAGGTTCATGTTCCATTGTAGAGAGCTGTTGCTGACGGTCACAAGTGTGAGTGGCTGTGGTGGAGGAACGTGAGGCTGTGGATTGCCCATGGCGTAGTTGTGTAGGTGTGTTAATCTAAGAAGACGGACACCATCAGTAGAGGAGTCTCCATCAAACTACACAAAGAACTGATTTAACTCATTCGCTCATTCACGCTTTCCCCCTGCTGGAATAGGGCTGTGTTGGTTGAAGCCAGTGATGTCTTTAGGCCTCTCCAGACATCACAAATGTTACTCAGCTCTAGTTTGTTTTCCAGCTTGGACTTGTCCTCCTCTTTGACCTTCTGAATTGAGGTTTTAAGTACCCTTAAAAAAATGAGTACCCTCATTTATGGCAGGAGACACTGAACTGCTCTGTTCTTCTGGTGACCCAGGGTTTGTTGCTCAGAAAGCATTGCACAGTCCTGGAGGGAACAACAGTCCACACAAAAGTTGATGTAATCAACGATGCATGATGGGACATCCCATTGTGTAGCCTCCAGAAGCCCCTCAGTGACTCCTTGTGGTCACTCCGTCTCTGAACTAGGGATTTAGATCAGGAGTTGAGATGGACCAGGTTATGGTCTGAACGACCCAGTGGGGGGAGAACTGTGGATTTATATGCTTCCTTGACACTGGCATACAGCAGGTCTGGAGTCTTGTTCTCTCTTGTCTTGCAGTCCACAAACTGGCTGAAAGTGGGCAGACATGATGAGAGGGTAACATGGTTGAAGTCTCCAGACACCGTGATGAATGCACTGGGGCTCTGGTTTTGCACCCTTGCAATGGTCGAGTGGATGACGTCACACGTTAGCAGAAGGTGGGATGTACACAGTACGGCATGAGAAAACTCATGTGGGAGATAATACGGACGCATAGCTACAGCACAGTTCAATGTCCGGCTTACAGATTACATGTTTAACCGTGATGTGAGCAGGATTACATCACCTATTGCTCATGAACACAGCCAGCCCTCCTCCCTTCTTCTTACCAGTGCACTTGTGGTCCTTCTACCCTCACAGTAGTAAAACCATTTAGCTGAACACGAGAGTGAGGTATTCACAGGCTCAGTCATGAATTCCCGGTATTCCCATTGTGTCTGTGTTAGAGCAAACAGTTTGTCCATTTTGTTAACCAATGACTGTACATTCCCCATCATTACTGCAGGAAGATTTGGTTTGTATCTGCTTATTTTCACACCATTTCCCTCCCGTTCTGTTCTGCAGCCCCAGTAAGGATGTCTCAGCTCTGCTGGAACCGGCCACTGTGATGTAAACAAAGCCGTCAGCTTCCACAGCGTGATCAGTTGATTCCTCGAATGGACACAGCTAGGGCACGCGGTGCAGTCGTAATCTGAAAGTTACGTTAAACGATGTGACTCTTGTGGAGAACCTTCATCCTGATAAGCACAGGTGAGTGAGAAGTACAAGCCAATGAACTGACTAGCATCCAAAACTCACTTTACAAGTATATAGTTTTATTTGCTATGCATTTAAAATGACAGACAAAGCATGGAGCATTAGACACATGACAAAACAGCTGCACAGCCCACATATGAACAGCAACAAATTCAGAGCTAAACAGCATAAGTCCAACTCCATCACCACTAGCATTTTGAACACAATCAGCACAGCAGTAAACAAAGTACACTAAATACGAGATCTCTAGACAGAAGATAAAAGGAGTTCTTATGACACCAATGTATCGCTGCTGTCGGAAGAAAACCTTGTATCTTCAAAATTAGAACTTTACAGGAGAAAGAAAAAACAGTGCAGTTTTAATGCAAGTCAATGGAACCAGACATCTTTCCAAGTCATTCTGGGCCATTTCTTTCGCTCCGTTCATCATGAAATTTACACACAATGTAAAGGGCAACAGCTCCTTTGAAGACATGTCAAAGACTGAAAAATAACAAAAATGGAGATACAAGGTTTTCTTCTGACAGCAACGATATAGACATTTAGCCAAAGGGTTAACTGATCTAAACTTGGCACCAGAAGCCTTTGACAGGAGAAAATGACGGCAGCTGTTTTAAACGCAACTTATTTTGCTCATTTTTAATGTTGATCATTTTTGGAGTCGACTACAATAGAATTACAGCTTCAAACTGTCAAACGCTGTTACAGCTCATGTCTTCAAGCCCCGCCTCTCGTTGATCATAGTGTGCTATGACTGGTCTCCATTTCTTTTCTTGGTCACTTTCAACCAGCAGAGAGGTTGAAAGCGTCATCCTGCTAACAAGTTCTGCCCCTACATGTTCCGCCCCTGTCTGCAATCTGCAGGAGTCCTTCTCTCTGAGCAGCTGTCAACACCACTGTCGCTGTTCTCACAATGACCTCAGTTCTGCCGTGTCAGAGTCGGACCTGAACAAAGTGGAAAAAACTGAACACTCTTCCTCCTTCAGTAGTTGCTGTGCACTGTGTGAGGTTGTGCAGAGCTCACCAGTAGGAGGGCAGCAAGGACTGTGTTACTGTGGTTTCTGTGGGAGGCAGTTTCTCCTTCTGGCATGAACTTTGGGCCATTAACATGCATAAACCACATAGCACACCAAAGGGAAAAAACAGAAAAGGTCCCCTTTAAAACAGTGCATTAATTTCCAGTAGCAACGGCCACAAGACAGATCAAGGCCGTTTGCCCTGAACCACTATTTTTTTGAGCTGCTGATTGGCTGAGGGCAGTGCATTGCATCTGGTGGAGGAGTTAGGAATTTAAGGCATGCTGTACCCGACAATGTGGTTGTGGCGCTGTAGCATGGACAGGGCCACAGCTCCAAGTGATTGTAAACTGGCCTTTATTTTTTTCCACTCTCCAGTTTCATTGACATATATTGGACAAGGACTTTAGTATTTAGTAGAAAATTAGCAATATTTTTCAATATGGTGTTGCCTGGCCCTGGAGAGGAAAGCGCTACAGGTGCTTGTGGACTTGCCAGCAGAGCAACCTGACAACCTAGCGGTATTGACCACAGTTCTCCAGTGGCATTGCAAGGAAGAGCTAGACAGCACATGCAGCTCGTCACAACAGCCAGCCTTCAAACACCCATCGCTGAGGCAGAGAGGAAGAACTCATCCTTGGTATACTGCATAATGCTGCAGCAAGCAAAACAGCACTAGGGGGCAGAGGAGCCTGTGGAGGAGATGGCATCTCAAGCAGCCCCCAAACAAGAGGCACCATCAAACTCAAGCCTGAGACTTGAGACTTACCAGAGACTGAGTTGACATGAAAGGGAAGCGGTAGCTCCCGGCCGAGAGCTCAGAGTTCTGGCTTGCGCCTATACAGAACGCGTGCAAGCTTGGTCTGAATTTTCCAGTGGCAGCCAGGGCCGTGATCACCCTGGAGACAGGACAAGCGAAGGTGGTTGCGTTGGCTAGATGCTTGACCTTTTTTACCCACTGGGAAAGCTGCGGGGCATGTTGTCAGGTCATGGGCAAAACAGCTTTAAGCAGGTGAAGACGCCAAAGCTGGAGGAGCTGAACAAAGTGCCAGGGCCAGGGGATGGCGCACACGAGAGGCGTCCTTGCCGGCATGGATGCAGTGGACAACAGAGAAAGTGGAAGATGACAAAGGAGTGCAGCAGCTGCTGTTGTCGTCGTCGTCCCCAGTAGCACCACAGCGCTCAGTCAATCTGCTCCAGCACCCCGAAGTCGTGGTGTTGTGTCCTCCCCCATTAACCCCACCTGTGTTTTGTGCTGGGGTAACTTTGGGCTGGGCATTTCATATAATTGCTGTGTATGAAATGCTTCTGCAGTAGCTGTGTTTAGTTTTTGGGGGGTTTTTATTTAAAGGGGGGGGGGGGGTACTGGATTGCCATGTGGACAAATTATTAGTATTGTTGTCATTTTCTGTTTTTATTATTATTAATAGTATTATAGGTGCTATTGATAATGGTTAGTTAATAACCAATCTGGAATTGGTGGATTGTACCAAAACACCAAAGATTTAATTAATGAATAAGAAAATTGTCTGTGAAGTTTGTGTGCACTGATTTCATGGGTAGACTGTACCATACACAACTTTGATGAACAGGGGCCAATCTTTCCCTTGGTTAATGAGGAGTTAAATCAGATGAAGGAGAAAGACCAACAGCACCAGAGTTGAGAAACATTACTTTAGATTATTAAACAGATTATTAGTGCATGTGATAATCTGCACTCACACACTGGAGGAGGGTGGAGATCACTGCCTTTAACAGCACAGCTGTAGCTGACCACTTCACTGACCACAGCTACAGAGCAGGAGGCAGATTCACACCCAGATACAGGCTGTCCGTTCCTGTACCAGATGTAGGTGGTGGTGTTGGGCAGAGTGCAGGTGGAGCTGCAGTTCAGCTTCTTTACTCCTCCATCTGTATCTGACACTGTAACCTTCAGATCTGCAGGGGATTTTAAACAAGGTTTAGTGTTATTTTCATCTGTAGACACTCTTACAGTTAACTCACCTCACTGTATGTTATCTAGTAGGGGTGTGTATGGACACTCGGTTCACTGTTCCAGGGGTCAGTATCTGAACACTGAAATCACTGCTGGGGTATTTCTTACGCTGCATAATGTAAAGTCAGAGAAGGAAAAAATCCAGCTGGCATTGGCAAGAACCATAAACAAACAGATTTCTGTCTTCAAAGTAATGTAATGGAACATCATTCACAACGGAAAAAAGCTCCATGTGGAAGACCTAAAATCATCATCATCATCATCATCATCTACCACTGCACTGGTCAGCTCTTGTGTTAGCACTAGCTCATCTGAAGGAGCAGCCTTTTAGTTACTAATTGCTTTAATCTGCTAATACCAGTGAACCAGTTCACCCTGTTTGTGTATTATGAGAAAAAAAACCTTTATTTTTTCCTTTCCTGTGATAAACTATATATTCATTATGCAGAGTTACCTGTGACGGACAGAGTGACTCCACCTCTGCCAGAGTATCTGCCGCCAGGACCACCAGCGTAGAATCTGAACCTGTATGTGTGAGCGTCACTCTCTCTCAGGTCAGTGATGGTCATTCTACAGTCGTTCAGGGTCCGGCTGTACTGCACTCTCCCCTTATACTGATCAGACTCTTTCACATCCTCAGGTTCAACACCAGGCTGCCAGAGACTTTCAATGAACCAGAATGATCTAGTCACTGTGAGTCCTTCAGGGAGTTTATAAGTTCAGGACAGAGCAACTGATGATCCTTTCAGAGCACAGACACGTTCAGCAGTGTAGGTCACACCCCAGTGCTGGTTAGGCAGTTCACCTGGAACACAGAGTCACAGTCAGGAAGATGAAATGATATAATAGATATAATAATCTGCAGCTGTAATATAATATTCTCACTAATTACTGGCTTTTTAATCTACCCAACGTTACACTGTAGAAATCACCTCTGCTTTACAAACAATACACAGCTCTTTATTCTCAATTCTATCAAGTCCCAGTGATTCTACTATCTGACATTTCTATATGACGCTCATCTCAACTACAGGGGTGATATTTTATTTCCTCTCAGAAAAGCTGAGGGAGACAGCAGAGAGACACGGACAGTGAGAAAGTAATACTGTAAAGACAAATTGCAGTGACGCCCAGGAAGAGGCAACACCAGGAAGCATTCTGGGAAGCATGTAGTGCCCTTTTATTAGCATTTTATGAATATCAAATATTAAATATCAAGAGAGCATCGGACGTTTCCTCAGCCACTGACCTCTGCACAGAAATGTACATAGTATGATACTTTTATTTGGAATAAATATACAGTGCCTCCACAAATTGTGGCACCTCTGATAAACATGAACAGAACAGGCTGCAAGAACAAATATCAGGTCAGAGTCTCTCTATAGCACTAAATGAAACTGGAGAACACATGGCACAGGATCCGAGACTGTTCTTCGATAAGGAACCTCTCCAGAACCTTCAGATTCAGAGCTCCACACTGTGGACTCTCCTCTTCAGCTCATCCTAAAGGTTTTCTATGGGGCTGAGGTCAGGGGTCTGGGGTGGCCTTGGCAGAACTTTAATTCTGTGGTCAGTGAACCATTTTAGTGTTCACTTTGAGGCATGTTTTGGATCATTATCCTGCTGAAATATCCAAACTATGGCCCAGTTTAAGCTTCCAGGATGAGGCAGTCAGGTTTAGGATTTTATTTCTGCTTGTTCTTGGTGGTGTCTGTGATCATATGTATCCAAATAAACTGTTCAGGCCTTTGGAAGAAAAACATCTCCACAGTATCACAGATCCTCCACCATACTTCACTGAGGGGATGAGGGACTTCTCTGCATGGCCGTCTTTGCGTCCACACCAAACTCACCTCTGGTCTTTCTTTTCATAAAGCTCTGTTTTGGTCTGATCTGACTCCAGAACACTGTCCCACTGAAAGGTCCAGTAACGGTTGGAGTTTGAGTTTGTTGGTCCTTGACAGCTGAGACTTTCTTCTGGCAACCCCCCAAAAAAAACCTGTGGCTCTGTAGGTGGCGTCTGATTGTAGATTATGGAAATAATCTCTGATTTAAGAATGATGAATGTAGCTCTTTATAACTGTTTAAAGTCCCAGTCGTTCTGCTGTCTAACATCTCCAAAGAATGACCCTCATTAAAAGTCCATGTAGAGAGACACAGACAGTGAAAGAGACAGACAGACAAAGAGAGAGAGAGAGAGAGAGAGAGAGAGAGAGAGAGAGAGAGAGAGAGAGAGAGAGAGAGAGAGAGAGAGAGAGAGAGAGAGAGAGAGAGAGAGAGAGAGAGAGAGAGAGAGAGAGAGCGCGAGCGAGAGAAAGAGAGAGCGAGAAAGAGAGAGCGAGACAGAGAGACACAGACAGAGAGTGAGAGAGAGAGACAGAGAGAGACAGAGAGAGAAAAAGGGAGAAAAAGGGAGAGAGAGAGAAAAAGGGAGAGACACAGAGCGAGAGAGAGAGCGAGCGAAAGAGAGAGCGAGACAGAGAGAGACAGACACACAGACAGACAGACAGAGAGAGAGAGAGCGAGAGAGAGAGAGAGAGAGAGAGAGAGAGAGAGAGAGCGAGAGAGAGAGAGAGAGAGAGAGAGAGAGAGAGAGAGAGAGAGAGAGAGCGAGAGAGAGAGAGAGAGAGAGAGAGCGAGAGAGAGAGAGCGCCAGCGCGAGCCAGACAGAGAGAGCGAGAGAGAGAGCGAGAGACAGAAAGAAAGAGAGAGCGAGGTACGAGACTCAAATCTGTCGTTAACGAACTGGTGTCCTGAAACGGCCACACCCCCTAATCAATGACGTCATGTGAGTGAATCACAATCATGAACAGCAAACAAACTGAACTAAACTAGAACTTTAGTTATGACTAGAATCAGCTCTGATCGGCCCCCGGCTGCTCTGATCGACTGGAGGACGGCTGTCCTGCAGATCACCGACAGCGAAGCGACGCTCCTCTTAAAGCCCCACAGTGAGCCGGAAGCCTGGTTACTGATCTATTCCTTCCTAAAATTCTGCTTTTACTCTTTTACACAGAACTGTACATGAGACTTTCTGGAGTCCAGACATGATACGTTTAATTCCACTGAGCACAAATGATACATTTAGCATATTTTAAACATTTCTATAATGTATAGAGACTGTACAATAAAAGAGCTCTTATTTTGAAAGTGAAGTTTTTTACATCTCAAATCGAAACTGAATGCAGGTCATTTCCTGGTTCTGAATTTCTTACTTTATTTTTTAAATTACTTTATTTACTGACTGACACTCACAGTTTTCCTGAGGGAGGCTGTAGTCCTTCACCTCACAGGTGTAGCTGCCCTGATCAGATGATCTGGTGGAGTCCAACCAGAGTGAGGCGCTATATGAACATCCTACGTATTCTCTACTGCTGAACTGTCCTTTATCTCTGAACCAGTCGTAGTAATAGTTTCCACTGGGCCTGCAGGGGGGGCTACAGGTCAGTTTCACCACTTTCTGTCCTACAGTCTCACGATCCACCTTCGCCTGCAGGACTACACACACACACACACACACACACACACACACACACACACACACACACACACACACACACACACACACACACACACACACACACAGGGGGTGTGCGGTCAGGACAAGCAGAGCATGGCTTTTCGTGGACAGCTCACTCTGACAAGTACATAAGAGTAAAAGTAACGAATAAGATTTTAACAGAACGTCATTCTGTCACTACAGTTTCTACTGACTTGCTCCGCCCTGTTAACAGAACCGAGAGCTGCGCAAAGACGTGTGAAGATGGTGGAGACCTCACAACCACAGAAGAGCTGACCTCAGTTTAAAACAGCTCCACAGCTTTAACAGAGTTAATCACACAAATAAGCTCGGATGAAGATCTTCAGCTTAAAGCTGCAGTTAGTCTGAATGTTCTGGAAGTGTAAGAGATTATAAAACGGTATCAGTTATTAATCTTTAGCTCCTGCAGCTCTGCTGTTCGTTCTAAAGCCACTTCCTGAGACTGAATCGCGTCAAATGTATTAAAATGTTCTGAAAAACACTGAAACTGTTAAATGTTGAAGGGTTTTTAGTCTCTACACGTTAAACTGACGCAGATGTAGATCAACGCTGTGGAGCACAAACACATTAAGAGCAGAAATGGAAATTAATGGAAAGTTTACCTGCCAGTAAAATGAGGATCAGCGCTGCTGGAATATTTACTGAGCTCTGGGAAAACATGGCAGCATCGCTCTTCAGACCCAGCGGATACCTGAAGGTCCAGAAGGTCCAGAAGCTCCTCACTCTGACTCTCCTACACTTATGAACTGCTCTGATCTCAGCAGAGAGAAAGTCAGCAGAGACACTGAAGACATGATCTGCACTGTGTGGTCTGTCGTCGCTCCTCCCCTTTCAGCTCAGAGTCGCTTCCTCTTCCCCTCGACTCCCTCAGAAAGACGTCTGAGTGAGATCATTTTATTTCTGTGATTCTCTGTGAGGATCATCTCATCACATCACATCAGAACCCACTGCCATATATTAAAGTCCAGAACGCCACCACTTCAGAGAGGAAAGGGTCAGTTATGATAGCAGTGATATGAGATGAAGCTCCTCTTCTAAACGGCTCTATTTCTGTCCTTTTATCTCCAGAAAGGTTCATGATGTTCTAGCAGGTTTGGACTCTCCTGGGTCCTGATATTCAACTTCAAACACCTTCATCAGTTTGGTGGCCATCATAAACGCTGCTCTCTCACTGTTACAGTACAGTTCCTATTTTTTTTTGCCGAGTTTAGATTAGATTCAGTTGTCACTGTGCAGAATAAGAGAAATAAAACATTTGATTTTTTGTGTTTTACTTTGGCCGTTTTCCTTTTCTTTTCTTTTCAATTCAGTAAATTACAGTAAGACAGAAATGACAGATTTTATAGTTTTCTCTCAATAATCATTTTAAGGAATATTTCAAAACAGGCATTTTAGGATGTGCTTTTAATGAAAACTGGTAACTGAAACTCTGAGGACCAGCACATGAGAGATGAGCTTATCTTCACCATCAGCTGTTAGATTATATTTACACTAATGTTCGCCCTCAATCACGTGACCAACACTTCACACACGCAGAGCGGCTGCTGTGACCGTTTACCAGAAACAGACGTCTTTATTTTGGTCATTTCAGAGAATCTCATGCAGGCTACATCCATTCATGCCTAAACATCTGAACAGCAGCAAACAGCTTCTTTAATTTGGTTCCACACAATAATAGTCTGAGTGTAGAGAGCTAAAGCCAGCTTAGAGAACCTTTAGATGGGAGCAGGTTTTTAAAACTAAGAATCCAGACTAAAAACGGAGCCAAATGATGTTAAAACCTCCACTGTTCAAGCTCTAAACACGGTCGTCTGTTTGGTGGGAATGGCCATCAGAACAAACGCTGCTCTCTCGCTGTGCATCAAGTTAAACACTAACAGTCCAGAGTTTCTGCTACCGGCTCGTTCGGGTACGGCCATGGCAGTGGTGATGGACTTACATGTGTAGATAAGAGGTCTTGTTAGCTTAAACAACATATGTGCTTACTGAGTTACCCTGGGTTGGGTTATGGGGTAGTTGTGCAGGGTTAGTGCCAAACGGCAGTGTTTCAAATCACCCTGGTATTCGGGGGTCCTAACTCACTCATCATAGGGGGACTGATGCTTAGGTTTAACAGTTCTTCTTCTGGAAATGAAATCTTACACATCTCTTCTGCCTTCAGTGTGACAAATGTGGAAGAGCTCACTCTTTACACCAAACTCTTGGTAAATTTGGGTAAGTTTTGCAAATATGTCATGGCAGGGGGGTCCAAGATGCCTAGGGCCCCCCCGTATTTCACACCTAGCCAACAGTCATGTAGAGATGTGTGGTTATTGATGACCTACCTGATATCCCGGCCGTATCAGCCAGCACTGAGCGGTGGGTTTCCCCTGCTGCTGGATAAATGAAAGAGCACTCGTTCAAAGTGGTATGTTTTTTGTGCCTTCTTGGTCTACGCCACAGTAGTGTCAGAAGTGGGATCATCCCCTGCCGGACTTGAGGGGAATAGTATGTTTAGCAGTGGACTGGTGTGAGCGAGCCGAGCCAAGTACTACAAAAGAGAGGAGGAGCTTGGCAAAGCAGCTGACAGCAGTAGAGCCAAAGCACCAAGGCACGATGGCCAAACACAGCTGGAGGACGGTGGCCAGCCTCAAGAACCTCCAGGCAAGGACACCTGGATGGCAGCTGATGGGAGAAGGCTGAGCATCAGAGCTTGAGTGTGCATAAGCAGTAGCCTTGCTACAGCCTACAATATGGTGGGCAGAGAAAGTGGAGAGCGGTCAAGGAAGCGCTGTTGTTGCTACTGTGGAGAAGTACCTACCATCACTGTAAGAAGTGTGGCTCCTCAGTTTCCCCCACTGCTGCAGTAATAAAAGAGCACTTGTTTGAAGTGCTGTTTCCCACGTCTTCTTTTACACCAACGCCACAATACTTCAGATGTGGCCCAGGGTTGTGGTTAGGGTGGTTCCTGGTAATGAAGCAATGCTGCCATTCTAAAGTTTGAGGAAGCAGGGGCATCAAAAATGTTGAAACAAGCGGCTGATTCTGCATCTCATTATTTACAGTGTGTGCTTCTTTAGTCACAACAACATAAATGTCTTGTGATGTATATAAAATTTTAAAAAACTAGAGTGGAGGAAAACTGGCAATGAAACAGGAGCTCTGAAGACAAGCTTGTGTGAGATGTGCTAATCTAACACAATCAGCATTAAGAATAACTAGACCCTACAGTAGGCTTGTTCTAGGAAAAACAGTTTTAAGACTAACAGTGAATTCTGAGTAATGAATGAATTAACTGCACCATAATAAGAGCGCAGGATTAAGAAGTGGAGAGTGAATGAGAGCAGAGAGACCTTCCTCAAGGTTTTACCTGAAGAGCTCTGTGCAGTGCAGAGTTCCACCTCTGAGGGGCGCTAAAGAACGCCAAAACTGTAAGATCTTACCTTATGAGAATGATCAGATCTCAGGGAAGATCATGAGAGTCCAGGAGTGGAGACCTGACTGGCGAGCAGGTGTGGAGGTCTGAAGGTTCTGAGGGAGGTTCTGTATCTGATTCTCATCTCCACAGGAAGTGAAATGACCTAAGAAGGAAACGGTCACTAAATTAGTCTTGATAGTTCCAGCAGCTCTGAGTCTCTATTTGTCTGTCAATAGATTTAGATCAAGACAGATTCATAAAAAGTGATTATGTCTGAAATACACATTACGCAACGCTGGGCTGGAGGTCAGGGAATCGGTTCTGTGACCGGAGGGTCGCCAGTTTGATCCCCACAGTCGACAGTACGTGACTGAGGTGTCCTTGAGCAAGACACCTAACCCCCAACTGCTGCCCAGGCGCTGCGGATAGGGCTGCCCACTGCTCCGGGCAAGTGTGCTCACTGCCCCCTAGTGTGTGTGTGTGTGTGTGTGCTCACTAGTGTGTATGTGGTGTTTCACTGCATGGATGGGTTAAACACGGAGGTGAAATTTCCCTGTTGTGGGACTAATAAGGGTCATTAATCTTAATCTAGAGAACAAGATTATGTTTGTGTCAGTTATACAGCCAAACGTCATGGTGTTCACTTCCATAAACATGTTAAACTCTCTTTGGGCATTAATGACAACACTGCACAGCACGTTCCTGCAAAGGGAAGTTTCTGTCATTCCAGTTAAAAATACTTTATTTTAATGCTGACTCGGTTCCACAAACGTTTCCCCTTTAAATAAATGTGTATTTCCTCAATTCTCACAGACGCCTCTGAATATAATAAACCAGGTTTTCAAACTGCAGTTCTGCATAATAAACAATGATTTAAAACTAAGTCCTCAGGGAGAAATTTCATTCTTCATCCTACAAAACGTTGAGAGAAGCCAGTTGAGGTGGTTCGGGCATCTGGTAAGGATGGCCTCTGGACGCCTCCTTAGGGAGGTGTTCCAGACATGTCCAACGGGGAGGAGACCCCGGGTAAGACCCAGAACACGTTGGAGGGATTATGTCTCTCGACTGTTTTGGGAACGCCTCGGTATCCCTCCAGAAGAGCTGGAGGAGGTGGCGGGGGAGAGGGAGGCCTGGGCCTCTTTGCTTAGGTTGCTGCCCCCGTGACACGGACCCGGATAAGCGGTTGAGGATGGATGGATGGATGGATCCTACAAAACCACCTACAAAAGTAACCAGCCTTTGGGTTTCAAGCTCCTCTTAACTTGTTCAAGTAAAGAGGAACCATAAACCAAAGTTCTGCACATCACAGTATTGATTCACTGTTATTTCTCAAAACCGACCCTTATCGTTCTTTATGTTTCCATCCCACAGAAACAGCAACACCCACGTTAATGTTCTCTTACAGGAAGTTAAACAAACTCACCACCTTTATTTCCTTTATTTTACAGTTATCTTAGAACAACACAACAGATCCTCATTTCTTTCCCATATTCTCAGTGTGATTAATCTAGAACCTTGCTTTCTTTATCAGGTTCTAGCAGCTGGGTTCCCTGTACAATGTGCACTCGTTCTCCTGTCATAACTGAGTTTATATGAATAAAATAAACTCCTACAAAGAGTTTAAGGTGCGCTGTTTGTTCCAGCGTCTACCTGCTTTACCAAGACTCCCTGAATATGAGCAGCTTCCATATCTCTGGAACGTTCTCCATGTTAGCGCCGTCTGCTGTCCCGGCAGCTCCAACCTGCTCAGAGTCCAACAAGGAGAACAGAACATTTTCCTCCACGGCTTTCAGTGGAACCGGCCTTAACCCAGTGAAACGGGTCGGTACCGTGTGGGTTTAGCGCGTTATATTAGCGTTTAGCCGAGTTAAACCCGCTTTACACTGAGCCGTCCTGCCAGGAAAGCTAACGAGGATTAGCGTGATGAGCTGCTGAGCGCTGAAACAGAGGAGGTGGTTTTCTGAGGAGAAACAGTGAAATAAACTCACCCAGATGTCCTGCTGAGCCGGGGGCTGAACTTCTGATCAACATTAGCGGCTTTTGTTGGGGTTTTTCTGTGTTCGAGTCCTAAAGCCACTTTTCTGTAGAGCTGCGTGTTTTAGCTGCTAAGCTAACTCCTCACTGAGAGTCCACAACACAGAGCGCGCGACGGAGACACGCAGCTGAGCGCCAAACCGCGGCTGATGAGGAGGCGGGGCTACACGGAGAGACTGATGAGGAGGCGGAGCTACACGGAGAGACTGATGAGGAGGCGGAGCTACACGGAGAGACTGATAAGGAGGCGGAGTTAAACGTGGAAATTGACGAGGGATAAACCAGGGAAATTGGTGAGAGGGCGGGGCTAAACAGGGATAACTGATGATGAGGAGGCAAGTCCCCGCCCACTGGTGCTGGAAGAGCTGTTTGTTTACAGGAATTCTACAGATTCCAGGCCGCTCTGATTCCACTGATGGAGTCGATTCAAGATCATTTTCTGAGTATTGATTTAAAAAATCAACACGTAGGAAAAGACATGGAACAAAAACATCTACACAACTGCTGGTCAACTTAACAGACTTTAATTCATCAGTTGTTCCATGACATCAGTTTAATTATGTGACCAATCAGATGTCAGCAGGGTTAATTGGCGGGCGACTCTGGGTAAATGGTCTGTGTAAGCTGACACACTGTGGGGTTTCCGGACTCTCCTCTGGGGGCAGATGTTTTACTGCTTCCTATGAACGTCAGTCTACACAGCCCTGTGCTGGAGGCGTTCCGACTCCCAGAATCCTGCGTTCGGAGAATCGACTCCCAGAATCATGTGTTCGGAGAATCGACTCCCAAAAGCCTGCGTTCGGAGAATCGACTCCCAGAAGCCTGCGTTCGGAGAATCGACTCCCAGCCCTGCAGCCGCCGGAGCCGCGCTGATGAAGGTAGGAGGCTCACTGACAGCGGTTCACGCTGTTTGCGCTGTTTTAGCGCCTCTGAGCGAAACAGCTGGACAGATGTTGCTGTTGTAGAGGATCAGGCTGTAGAACGTGTCTTTGTCTGGGTCTGCCAGACTGAGCTAACGTCAGTGCTAATGTCAGTGCTAATGTTAGCTCACCCTGCTAAAAACACAGCACTGCTGGGTTAAGCTGGGTTACACTGGTCTGGTCCTGGTTCAGCTGGTCACCCAGCATGACCATACTGGTTCACCAGCACACCAGCATCTAAAACACGAAACCCTGCTGAAAAAAATGAGAAACCATTAAGTTCTTTTGGTTCTGTGGTGTTGATATCAGAGCTGATATCAGAGTGTGATATAATCACTGTGAATCTAGTGGTTTAACACGGGACCAATGGCTGATTCTAAAGGCACTTGATGGTTTCCTAATGGGATGTAAAGGTGTTCTACAGAACACTGGTGGTCTTTATTGGAAACTATTAAGCCAGTTCCTATTAGAAAACCATTGGGTTTCAATACGTTCCCTGCAGGGACAACATACGCTGGTTTGGCTGGTGACCAGCTGTGCTGCTCTGTGCTGGTTTTTCCAGCAGGGTGAGCTTCCATCGAGTTTGAGAAGAATGCACATTATTACCGATGCTCTCTTTAGGATTTACCCCCAAGCTGGTCCCAAAGGCTTCTGGGTATTTTTCCTTTCTTTATGTACTTATTTTTTTAACCTCCTTACGTCCTTCACGTTCAGTGCAAAGGTCAGAGTTCTGTTATCTTCTCGCTACAGCTTGAAATACCTGTGCAAACTATTCATGTCACATTTCCAAAATATGTGTCGGGATCGGTTCAGGTTTTCACAGCCGGCCTCTCACTGTTGTCAGGTTTTACCTGCATTTCCTTCTCTAGTATAAATTTATTCCTTCCTTCATTTCTATTCTCTACTTTCGTTACCTTCAAATAGATTTTAACCTGGCAGCATTCAGGTGGTTTGGCAGAACTTAGTTTGTGTCAGCTGAGGTCGGGTTCGGGCTCAAAAACCGATGGTGTGGATCAGTCTGAATTTGACCTGAACATCATCCATCCTGAGTCCACCCCTGACACTTTACTCCAAATTAAATCTGAACAACATCATCAAGTGTAGGGTTTGGGTCGGGGTTCGGGTTTTGTCAGGCCAGGGTCGGGTTTGAAGTCAAAGCTTGATGGTGAGGTCTTTTTTTTTAAAAAATTTTTAAAAGTCTACTTGTTGTCATAGTCGTGTTGAGCGAGGAACTAAATACAGGTGCGCAGAATACAGAGCTACGTTTAACAAAACACAGCAGCACACAGTAAATACAGACCATAAACTGTACAACTGTACATAACAGACTACATGACAGTGAGTACTGGACAGAGACTAGACAGTGGACAGTAGAGTGGAGGGAGCTATAAAATGTCTGTCTTAGCACTCAGCAGCGATGTTCCCTGACTAAAGGTGTTGAGATGTACCCCTGAGGGTTCCACCCCAGCGACAGTTTAGTACCGCTTTTTTCTTAGAGCGTATTTTATCATCTTCCAACTGCATGTGTCACGTGACTTTGGTCCAGTCATGATCGAGTGAAAGTTTGGCTAGTTTATTTACCTCAAGACAGGCAATAACTCTGAGACGGCAGACGTCCCAGACACATTCAGCTCAACAATGTGGGAACACTGGTTGTCCAGCAGAGTTCATTGATGGCAGTTGTGTCACAAAACACACACATTTGTTATGTTTTACCTCAAAATTCCAGATCTGAATCCGAACTGTGGATTTGGAGAATCATTACTCCCCTACACATTAGTCCAGTCTCAGCATCTCTATGCCAGCTCCCAGTTCACCACAGAATCCAGAATAACATGGATTTGATGGTCTTGCACCTCAGTATGTTGTGCACATTCTCGGTCACTGCTGCTCAGTGACTTCTGACTGTTCATAAAATCAGCTTAAACTAAGACGAGATTGCTCCCTCTGCTGTTGGGCTTTGGAACAGTCGGCACAGTTGATCTTAGACAGACGTCTTCAGAGACCGTCTTTAAATCTAGGTTTGTATCACATTTCCACTGTGTTTTAGCAGCTTTTGAACAGTTGAATTGTTATGTACCTTCTCTAGCCTGTGACCATGTACTGTAGATATGGTGTAGAGGATGAAACGGAGGTAGTCGTCTGCTCAGACAGTCTGTAGCATCACCAGGCAGATCACTGAACTCACTGCCAGCAGGAAGTGACTCTTCATGAGTCTGAGGAACTTGGGCCCCAATGCTCTGTGGCATTCTTCCAGATGGGAGGGGTGAATAGTCTGTTTGAAGGGTGAAAGAGACTCTTTTGCTAAACTCTGGAACCCAGTTCCACCCTTTATTAGGTGCCTGCATTTGGTACACTCTTTAAGGAAACACCTGAAAGCGTAGCTTGTTAATTTAGGAACTTTAATCAGAGTTCTACATTTTATCATATTAATAAAGCACTTTGAGGTGCTATCTGCAAAAAATCACTCTATAAATTAAACTTATTATTGATGTGATTTGTATTTATTACTACTATTATTATTATTATTATTATTATTATAAACCTATGAAAATATTGGTAATTAGGATTGATAAAAGGGTCAGAAAACACTTTGATTACCACTTCCTGACAGCTGGTAATGTTCGGGGGGTGGTCTTAGATTAAGATCAAAATGGCCATTTTGGAAGTTATTCCGTTTTCAGCATCAAGAAAAATAAATATGTAACAGAAAATTACCCAGCAGTAGGGTTGGGCGATAAAACGATAATGATAATTATCACTGTATAACTTTCCCTCGATAGAGCAATAAGAAAGGTTTGATAAATGTTTGATATAATACACTGTTTTCATACTTCCATGTTCTAGCTAAAGCCATTTTTTACTGCAATTAAAGCGACACCTCTTTGCTGTCACCAAGAGAAATCGTGCAGTGATTCAGAAATGAAGTGCTGGTGAGTGCAATATGGTGTTAACCCAGGTGTTGCCTGAAGAGGTGATTCCTCAGACCATGGCAGAAGGATTGAGTGACTGTGCAGTATGGAGTTCAGAGGGTTCTACCACTGAGGGGCAAGACCCTCCTTTATGGGCATGTTTAGATTTGAAGGAAGAACGTATCAGGAGCCTACTAGTGTAAGACCTAAGAGTCTATTCAGTGAGGGAGAGAGGAGCTGTGTCCTTTGAAGCCTGGAATGTGAAAACCAGAGCCTTAGATCTGATTTGTGTTTTACAGGAAGCCAGTGAAGTGATGTTAGCAGAGAAGTTACATGGAACACCTTTAGGATCTTATAAACCAGTCAAACTGCAGCCGAATGCTTTGTATCAGGAATGGCATATGACAAAAGGTCACCAAAGGAATTCCATCTATGAACAAGTGGTGGGTCTTCATCCAAGACCAGATACTTGGATATCTTGTGTTGGAAGTAGCTGATGGAAACAATAAGGATGGCTGGTTGAAGAGAAGCCATGTAAGCTTATCACTGATGCCAGTAACTAAGTTTTTAGGGAGAACAGTAATGGACCAAGAAGTGATTCCTGAGGGACTCCAGTAGTGAGGTTATGCTTCATACTTCAAATTCTTAGTTTCAGAATGATACATAGTACTGCAGAAACACATTGTACTGTACTACTGCTGATGCTTTAGATTATTTCTTTCTTCCTAGACATCTACTTTACTTAGCCTTGCATGGTACTTAACACGTGTGCCACAAGTGATGATTCGATGCAAAGATCTAAGTCCAGGCCCATGCCCAAAGCCTGTGAGTCTTGGTGCTTTGGCTCTCAGAATCAGGACCATGCACTTCAAGACCAAAGCCCTCAGGGCCCAAGTCCCAGCATAAAAACCAAATATGTTGACATCACTGGCTTCTGGTTCAGAATACAGGCCTGGTCTCAATACCTGTCCTAGCTCCATTCACTAAGCCTTTGCCTTAAGACCTCTGATAGCCACAACCCAATGCCACTGCTCAGGATTCAGCCTTTTAGTCTTGAGGTTTAGGACTGTCCAAGAATGAGTTTAGTCTGACGCCCAGGACTCAAAAGCCCAGGTCTTCATGTTTTGTGTCTTGCAACTGGTCTTAGGGCCTTATGGTCTAAGGACTTTCGGTCATTGATCGTACCAAAGCTAAGTTCCTCGGCCATAGAATATTGGTCTCAGCATCAAAATCCCATATTGCTCTGTTTGAAGTCTATGAAAACAGGACATGAACCTATTTATGAGGAATCTGGAACCTTTCTTTTTTGAGGACGAGGGGCTAGGGATAGAAAGGGGTTGGGCCTGGAACATTGGAATTCTGGCTTCAAGGACTTGTACTTGGGAAATTGGAGACCTAAAAACAGGTTTCTAGGTCTTTCTAGGAACCCAGAGGATATGGCTGAGGGTGGGACTGAGGCTTGGGCTGGAGTCCCTTGCACTCTTAGTTCTCACAGACAGTATCTCAAGGTTCTAGCGCCAGGATACAGGGTTATGGTTTAGAACTTGACAATGAAGTGATTGGTTTTGAGGCCTTAAATCCCAGTCAAGTTCAACATGGCACAGACTATCATAGGACTTAATATTTATAAGTGTCCTCCTAATGGCATAAACTATATGGAACTAAATGTAACAGTACTGCACTTTCTATTGTTTATGTTCAACTTTGTTTTACCAGAATGTATTCCTAATAAGTGTTTTCCTCGCAGACAGAGAGGTTTTAGAGTTGCACTGAATTCACAGTGAGTTTTGTGCTTGTTTCTTTCAGTTTTGTTTCTTTAATCATTGTGCTTTTACTTGATTTGGATTTATTCTTTTCCCCTCCAGGACTGAGTGACGTCTCCTGCTCCTGGTGACCACACAGTTTAGATTTACCTCCACAAGCACATTAGGAGATACCACCAAGGGGAATCTGTCAGGCTGCTGAAAGGTGAGAAGATTAGATATGAGAATATGGAGTCTGGAGGAAGCTCCACAACTCAGCAAATATTCCCTGGGACTCTCAGCACTGACACATGTAGTAGACGAATGGAGAAGAATCTAGTCAAGGAGAGAACCCACCTCTGCCTGGAGTGTGGGAAGAGTTTTACTGAGAAAAGTACCCTCAAAATCCACCAGCGCATCCACACAGGAGAGAAACCCTTTCACTGTTTGGAATGTGGGAAGAGTTTTACTCAGCTGAATCATCTCCAGCTTCACCAACGCATTCACACAGGAGAGAAGCCCTTTCGCTGCCTAGAATGTGGAAAGAGTTTTAATGTACAGAGTCATCTGCGACTACACCAGCGTGTTCACACAGGAGAGAAACCTTTTCAGTGTTCATACTGTGGAAAGAGTTTTAGTGACAAAGGCAATCTCAACAAACACCAGCGCATCCACACTGGAGAGAAGCCGTACTGCTGTTCTGAATGTGGAAAGTCCTTTAAGGATAGAGGTCCTTTCAAAGCTCACCAGCGCATCCACACCGGAGAGAAACCCTATCACTGCTCAGTATGTGGGAGAAGATTTAATCAACACATTAATCTCCAGCTTCATCACCGGGTCCACACAGGAGAGAAACCGTTTCAGTGTTCATTCTGTGGAAAGAGCTTTAGTGATAAAGGCAACCTCAACAAACACCAACACATCCACACAGGAGAGAAGCCGTACTGCTGTTCAGAGTGTGGAAAGACTTTTAAGGACAGAGGTCCTTTCAAAGCTCACCAGCGCATCCACACCGGAGAGAAACCCTATTATTGTTTATACTGTGGAAAGAACTTCAATCAGCAGAGTCATCTCCAAAGACACCGACGCGTTCACACTGGAGAGAAACCGTATTATTGTTTATACTGTGGAAGGAGCTTTAGTGACAAAAGTACTTTAAAAAAGCACCAGCACATTCACACAGGAGAGAAACCGTTTGACTGCTTAGTCTGTGGAAAGAGTTTTACTCAGCAGAGTAGCCTCCAGCAACACCAGCGCATTCACACCGGAGAGAAACCATATTACTGCTCAGACTGCGGGAAGAGCTTCAGACATTCAAACACTTTAAAGGCACACAAGTGCTCTAGAGGAGAGGTGGAATCTCCTAACTCATGAATTTGTTGCATCTGTGTTGAATTTATACCCAGTTTTTGCTTGAAATGTTTCATAGAAATCCATGAACCAGTGGTCACCAACCCTTCTCCTGGAGATCTACTTACTGAAGAGTTTTCCAATCCATATCTAAGGCTGATCATATGTGTCTCTCCAATCAGGTCTCTTAAGACGACTGTCCACACTGTTATTTGCAAGTGATCAGGTCCAATTTGTGTGTCTGGAGAAGACCAGTCCATCTGCATGGGTTGCTGTGGTAACGACATAGGCGTCAGTACTATCTAGCTACATAGCTACACTGGTGACACGGATTTCAAACGCGGATCCAGGATTGATGGAGGAGCATCATCTCGCCCTCCAAACTCTTCAGAATTCTCTTCATAATCCTGAGTCTTTGGAGCTCTTCCTGAATCTCAGCACTTCCGTCACTTTTGATTTGACTTGATTGAGTTGTTTGTCATGTGGGAGTGATTCAAAAGATGCTTTGAAATCTGATTTGAGCGTCCAGCCTAAGCCGGAATCAATCTGTAAACATCCAGTTGAGTCGCATTTCAAACCACCAAATGTGATTTGCAAAATGTGTTTTTTTGTTGTCCAGACTATCAAGCTGGATACAATCTGAATTTGCCAAAAATCTGATCTGGGCTTGCAGTCTGAACAAGACCTAACAAGCGGCATTTGATTGTGCCAGTGGAGAACATCTGCAGCTGTTAATAAGCTGGAGCAGGTGTAGTAGATTGTGGTTGGAACGACACTCTGCAGGAACGTAGATCTCCAGAACCAGGGTTGGAGACCACTGCTGTAGAATCTTTTGTAAGAAAAAGAGGTCTTTGCTTTCTCTCCTGTGTTTTTGTAAGTTTATGTTTTATTGTCTTTAGTTTTGTGTATGTGGGTGGTCTGAGAATGAATTTCTGTAGCCGACTGTGTTACACACTGACCAGAAGAAGTAGGATTTGGACTTTAATCAGCTGCTAATCTGCCAGTATCTGCACCAGATGAAAAACAAGAACAGGGTGACTCTGAGTCCTCATCACATGTACTGAAGTGCCATTGTAAGATAAATCCTACACAGGCTGGTGAGGGACGTTCTGAAAGTACTAATGCTTCTTTACCTAACATGCTTATGGTATTTGTACAGCGTTTTGGAGAGTACATATAACTTTGTACATATAAAACTGACAACTGCATCTGATGATGTTTGCAGGCTGAAGCTAACTCTGGATAGTTTCTCATATAGCCAGACAAAGCAATGCTGTTAGATCATCACCTTCATATATTGATAACTGAAGCTAATGATGCTTGCAAGCCAACGTGGCCAGTAAAAATAAACCTCTCACATGTACAGTTCCGTCACTTCGCCAGCATGATGACGCTGCGCTATTACATTGACCACCTCCACAGACTGTAACTTGAGTAACTTGTCTATTTATTATTTCTGTTTTTATTGTATTTGTAAATTTTCATCTGGTGTTTTTTGAATGGCTGTTGTATATGAAATAAACCTGTTTAATAATGTTTAATAACTGTGGCTAATGATGCTTTTAACCTGGCCCACTGTGAAAACTAGCCCAGCCCAATTACTGCTGGCCAACTTTGCCGTAACTGGCCCAGAATAACCTCACAATGGCCTCTTTTCCACTGCAGAGCCGAGCGGTTCTGAGCACAAAGGGTAACCGTTCCAGTGGCGTTTCCACACAGACGTGATTCAACACGGAACGCTGGTATTATACCACAGCATCCTGCTGCGCGATTTCAAACCCAAAACCAATGAAATATGTTCACTTCACTCACACGGGTGCCAAACAACTTAAAATCCACCACTCATTAAACATCAGAGCTTCAATCCAACACCAGTTTCTAAATGTTAAACAGTGCTGTGAACCCGGAGAGAGCAGCTGGTTCTGACTAACAGCTTTACTGACGCACGACTCGAACCTGAGGAAGCGAAGTCGAGCAGCTGATGTTAGAGGGACAGAAAGCTGAAATTAAACCTGTTCTGTGGTGTTTGGAGCTGGCGCCTACTAAATAAGCTAATTCTGACCAGCTCCTCTGTGTTAGCTAACTTAGCTTGGCTAAAGAGATCCAAACAGCCCAGCACAGGTTCGATTCAACTACCTGGTGCTCTGCTATCACTAACAGACAATAAAATGGTAAAAACAAAAGCAAAGTTGACCGACTGGCTAAAATTCAATGCTGTAGCCTGGTAGGCTAAGCTAATGCGAGCGTATGATGCCTCCCACTGCAATACAGGCACATTTACAGCAAACCAACGACTCCAAACACCCATTTAGAAGGTAAAGCCTCATGTCTGAGAGCGCTAATTCAAATGTGTGGTGGTGAAGTGACAGAATTGTTCTGTCATGTGAATCTCTGCCTGCGGATCAACCACATGTTGAAACACTTGAGTGAGTATCTGTCACTTGCGTGCTTTGGGAGAGTTTTTGGGTGAATTCTATAACTGAAAAGAACAGGTACTTAAACACACCAGCCAGTACAGAAGTCTGGGAATGAAAGGATGTAGCGCTAGCGCATTTGACTGGATCTGCGTGGCTAATTTTATCATGATAGTGTTTGGCATCTCTCTGGATTTGATGAAGACACGCCCCCTTTTCTTTTGATTCACTCAAGCATGACAATCCCGATGCCATACAGCAGGGCTGCTCAGTCCAATTTTGGAAGATCTACCACCCTGAAGAGTTCAGATCCAACACAATCGGCTCTGATATTCAGACGCTTCTGAAGGCCTTCATTACCTGGATCAGGTGTAATAGATTAGAGTTGGAGCTAAATCCTGCAGGGTGGTAGATCTCCAGGACCAGGACTGAGCACCCCACCATACGGAAATCTGATATATGGCAATACAGATCTTCAAATATATGGCAATATAGATGGATTTTCTCTATATTGAACACATTTTACCCTCCTATGTAACAAATATGCAAACTTAACTTATATAAAATATAACTTATATAAATATTATTATATTAGCCATTTTCAAATACAGGACATGTATTTAAGCCATTTATCACTATTCAAACGAGTGTAACACACATATATAACAACATATGACGGAAAACATTATGGTATATATTTACTCAGTGTTTTTAAGCATCTGTATTTTTTCCACATTCTTCCTTAAGTGAAGTGAAAATTAGCACAATAGCTACAGAACTATGCACACTGTAAGCTGCACAATAAAAGCATTAAAACATGGCATAAATGCAAATGTTCTCTGACACATTTAAATAAAACAGACACCGGTGACATTTATAACAGCAGAGGGATGTATATATATATATATATATATATATATATATATATATATATATATATATATGCAAAAAATATTTTGAAATATATGCCCTTTATGATGTATATATATATATGGCCATGTATCAGATGAGCGCAGGCGGTGGCATCATCTCTTTAAGCTGTCACAGCGTTTGTAGGTAATGTTAGCATGTAAACCACGAGCAAGCCCTGGCAATATGGTGCAAAAATCCCATAATGCAGTGCAACATGACACTGATTCACAAGCCCCATTACGGAATTGAGACAAATGGATATAACAAACCACACGAATCATGAAATGCAATAATTTATTAAAGTATTTTGTAAATCCAGTTACAAAAAAATCATTTTGTGATTTTTTTTTTCTTCTTCCAAAGCAGGTTTTTGTTGTTGCTAAGTGAGTGCGCCCTGGCCCAGCTGCCCGCAGCCAACCAGACTCATCAGTGGAGACGGAACTGGCTTTGATCTCGTCGCCGTGACGATGACGTCTGTCCACCGTCCTCTGATACTGCAGTCAACATTCATTCATATTAGAAACACCACACATACTGAATTAACTCGGTGGTCCGAGCTTCGGTATTCATACAGTATACCATCTACACTAAACCACCAACCATACAACACAATAAATACCCGACCCGCCCACTAATATTCAGACACTCCGTCTTAGGCCTTCAGCCACTCAGGTACCAGGCTACATGCGCTCGTTAGAAAAAGGGCTACTCAAAAAATCATATTAGGAATCAGTATATACGTCACTGACTGCGCAGAATAATACAGTATGGATGTGATCTTGGTGATATCAGAGGATAATAATTAAGAAAACCACTGCGTTTCTCAGGAACAGACAGTGTCATTTCGCCCAGACGTCCCGAAGCAGCCTGTGATTAAGCCAACCACCGTCTGGACTTCACGTGGACTCAACAGGTGGACGGGTTAAAGATAGAAACAGCAAGGCTTTAAGGCATCAGTGTGTTGCTCTCGCTTCAAACACACCAGATCTGCTCTCCTGAAACGAGGATGTGTGCTGCAGGTCATCGTGATGAATCACGTCACGTGGGATGTCAGCTAACTGACGTAAAGTCTGCTCAGCCCTTGTTAAGGTACACGGTAACTGGTTTAAAGACGCAGCGAAGCCTTTTCTGAAACAACCAGAGTCATTAATACATTTTGTCCTGCCGCATGTTTCTGTCCGCAGCAGACTGACCACCGTGTGGCAGTAGTGGTCATGTGTTTGGTTACAAATGCAACAGTAGTGCTGAGATGCTCCAGTAGCAGTGGGGTGGTGGAGAAGGTGTCATGAGGCCACTCGTGTTCCTCAATGCAGCTCTGCTGTACTGAGCTTTTACAATCCTTATCCTGGACCAACGCGAGGTGTTCCTCCCTGTGATTGGCCGACACCCATCATCTTATCCAGTTCCTTCCGTAGCTGGAGGCAGAACGGACGCTGCAGCGCTTCTTCACAATCATATTGATGTAGGCCTTCATGATCTTGGTGATCTCTCCAACCTGCAGTCAGAAACGTTATTTAGGCAAAAGAGCATGAAAGTCATCACAGCTGTGATTCAGTCGCAGGAGATCCGTGTGATTTTGTTCACCGCAACACACAAATTCAGTCACTTTACTGCCAACATCGGGCTCAGAATCTGATCTGCTAATGTTCTTGAGGTTTTGTAAACCTCTGCATAATTAAGTTCTTAAGACATAATCAGAGTCGTTCTGAGCGGTTTGGTGTGAAACGCTGTGTTCTAGATAAACTGACCGAGTCAGAACCGTTCATAGTGGTGGTGATGGGAACCAGACGTCCCTCTAAAAGCTCCTCACAGAAAGTTCCTACATGAACTGATTCTGAATTCACTGCCTGATGACTGAGACGCTGTTTTATGAGAGTTTAGAGAACTTCAACTCCATTCATGGTGGAGGGAGACATGCAGGGCGCTGTGCGGCAAAATAGTCCCCAAAGAAAACTCATTATTCCAGATTTTCCACTATTTTCCATCATCAACATTCCATATAAGCTCAGAAGACTCATGTAGGTTCTCTGGTGGTTCTGGATGGTAAATAAAGTGTCTATATCTGTGTTGTAGTCATGGCGACACCTGGTTCCCATCACCACCACTGTAAAGACGTCTGAACACTAAACCACTCTGGATCCTCTCTGATTACACCTCACACACTGAGTTATGGGGGGATTTATTCTATTTTAACAGTTAGCAATAGGTTAGAGTAAAGTGACCACTGTTGTTAATTAGCAGTTGGTGGTCAGTGGAATGATACAGGTCTGGAGAAAAAACAGACTTGTTCACTTTCTGTCGTCTTTAAACCTGAAAACTTTCCAATAATTTTAGAAGAACAATCTCCAAACTGCAGGTTAAGCTGGAGATGCTGACATCTACACTACATCTGCAAAAACCTCTGGTCTGGCTGACCACGAGATCCAAAGGCTTCTGCATACTGAATAAGGAAACTGTGAATATCAACTTAATGTGCTCTGGTACCTGCGGCGTCTCGAAGAACATGTCCCGCCCGTCCACGGTGATCTTGTAGGTGCTGGGCATCGGAGCACCGAAGAAGACGATGTGCTCATAGGGGAATGTCTCCAGAGGTTTGGCTTCTCCTCGCTTATAGACGGAGACGTTCTCAGCACTGACTCCCAGCCACAGCTCTCGAGGGAAGCCGCCTTCTTTAGACTGCACATATAAACACATACAGACTGCTTAACCTCCAGCCTCATGAATGAATAAATAATAAATAACTTCACACACGAAAGTGGCAAATATTAGAAAAAAAGCCAAATACAAGCTCCACCTACAGGCACACACAGGTCTACAGTAGACTCAAAACACTGCTTCAAAGATTCTTTTATTATTGTTATTTCTTTAATATTGTTATTTAATTTGTTTTAGCAGTTGCTGTTAAACAGTCCTGACAGTAGGGGGCCCTGCAGCATCCCTTGAAACCCACTCCCTTCATTCCTGATATGAATATGAATGCTTATTAGAGATTGAGCGATCAGCGACACCGGCGTGTCCGGACGCCACATTTAAAGGAGCAGAAGTGATTCAATAACAATAACAAAACAAACACACCCCTCCCTTCAGTGCTCCTTCAGCAGGTTTTAAGTGCAGCCAAATCCGTGATAATAAACTTCAGGAAAAATGGTTTTCATTAGTGAAACAGATATGAGGCAGAATTTGGCAGCTTCTTGTTCGAATTTTCCTGTCCCACCTTAAATGGTGCAGCAGTTACAGCTGTCCTTCAAAGTTTGCGTACGATTTAGAATTTTTTTATAGTTTGGCATAAATTTGACCAAAAACTTCATCGGCTTTTCACACACGTCCTAACAGGTCAGCCTGTGATGGATCCCTGTTCTTTAAATTAAACAGGGTGGTCACTCACACTCTGAACTTCCTCTTCAAATAATCTGCTAATCTTAGTTCACGCACTTCTGCCCTCACAGGTTTGAAATACTGGATCATTTTCCTCAATAAATAAATGACCAAGTCTCATGTTTTTGTCTAATTTGTTTAATTTGGTTCTCTTTCTCTACTTCTGGAACTTGTGTGAAAATCAAGTTTAAGCGCCGCTGTGTATCCTGGTGCCTGCGGTGAAACATGGCTCATATGTTTTCTGGATCAGCTCTCAGGATCAGCTATGTCTGCTGTGATTGCTGATCAAAAATCAATGGCAATACACAGCCGATCGATCCTTCCATCACCGTTTATGATGGTTATTATTACAGTCTGCACAGCTCACCTCCACGTCGAACAGTGTGGATCCGTATCCGGGCCACTCTTTGATGATGCTCATGTATTTGAGCATGGCCTGGTGCTGGTTGAGGCCCTGCAAGCGGCTCCATTTCTCCATGATGCTGGCTCTGGTTCCTGCCATCTCCTCCTTCACCCACATGTCCATCATCTGCTCCTCCTGCAGGCTGCGCTGTTTCCTCACCGACCCGCCCTTCAGTCCTCTCCTCAGAGTGCCCTCCAGGAAGCTGCTCCTGCGTTTGTCCAGCTGGGGCGCCGTGGTCCCACCCCCCCCGGCGCGGGTGAAGGTGAGGATGCGGCGGCGCAGGCGTCCGGTGGGGTAGACCTGCTCCAGGTTCCAGCACACCCGCGCCACGTCGCCGTGGAGATACTGCAGCCGCAGAGCCGCCAGGTGCTGCAGGGTGTCCTCGTGCGCCGGGAAATGACCGCTGATCAAACTCTCATGAGCCTGAAATTAAATTCAGTTGAGTTTGTTATCTGTACAGCGCTTTACAGACTCTGAGCTTCGTTCCCAACCCTCCTTTCTCCTGAAACCCACTCACGCACTTCTGACGAAGACTCTGACTCCCCAGTGGTCTCTTACATGGGGTTTGTTCTCAGGTAAGAACAGAATCTACACACTCAAGAGCACAAAGGTGAGGACAGCATTACCTGTTGATTGATGCACTGACCTGCTCAAACATGAAGACAAACTCCACCCCCTCTTTGGGCATGCTCTCCACATCCAGGAAGCAGTACAGCTTGAAATACAGCTTCCACTGGCCTTCCTCCTCTGCTTCTGTGGCTGCCAGCCTGGACCAACATACACACACTGAGGATCAGCAGTCCAGCACACACTCCTCTCTGCATGCACAGCACTAGTGAGAAGGAGCTGGTCTGACATTATCTACGTATCTACTGTGCGTAATGTTTGTGTTTATACTGCACCTGCATGTATAGAGACGTGTGAATGTATATAAGCAGAGTTGGCTTCCTCTCCAACCTACCGGTTAATACCAGAGAGACTTTCTCTAGACAGACAAAGTCGCTCTGGATCACAGCGTCTGCTAAACGCTGTAAATGTGAATGTTAAGTACTGAAAAAGTAGTAATGTCTGAATATTGAGTACACTGTCCTGAAAGTATTCAGTACTGTGTTCCATTACAGTACATAGAACTAACGTATTCAGAATATATTTACAGTACATACTGATAAGCGACACGGAGAAATCCAAAAAACTGCTTATTCATTTTTTAAATGAAACTACAAAATTCTCCAGTTTCAGTCTATCACTGCTCTCACAACCCCCAAGCAGCAGTCCAGTACAACACGATGCTAAACTTATCACTCAAACACGTCCACGACTGAGGAGATGATTATTTAGATAAGTTCTCAGATCATCTCAGAAATACAGAGGTAAATAACCGACTCACCACACTGATTTAGGCTATTGGTCTACTCATAAACAGTTCATAAACAAGCAGTGATGGTGTTTCTGTTGAAGATTGTAAGTTTTTTAATTTAGGGGGTGTGTATTCTAAAAGTATTCCTTTAAAAACGTAAACAGTAACTGTATTATTAGCAATTGAATACAGCCTTTATAAAGTGTGCCTTGGTCTGAATACATTTACTTTATTCCTGTATTATGAACAGCCTTCCGCCCCATGACCACTGGGATAAGCTCCAGCACCCCCCGCGACCCTGAGGGAGAAGCGGCTTAAAAAATGTGTGTGTGTGTGTGTGTATATTATGAAAAAATATTCCCAATATTTTAATTCTGTTACATCCCATCCCTGAATATTCATCCACCTATCTAAATTTTTATCTGGGGCGCAAAAAGGAAGTGTTTCTAATAAAATGGCCAGTGAGTGGAAGCAGTGTAGGTGTTTCTAATAAAGTGGCCAGTGAGTGGAAGCAGTGTAGGTGTTTCTAATAAAGTGGACAGTCAGTGTAGTGTGAGCACTGACCGCTCAAATTTAGCCAGAACGTCGGCCACGATCACGCGGCTCTCCACAGCGCGGTCCACTGAGCTGCTGTGCTCAAACAGAGCAAACATGTTTCTACTGTCCTCCATCGCCAAACCACGGATCAGCTTCTCCACCACCTACGCATACCATACAGACCACACACACCATACAGACCACCATACAGACCACACACACCATACAGACCACCATACAGACCACACCCGCCATACAGACCACCATACAGACCACACCCGCCATACAGACCACCACACAGACCGACCACACCACACAGACCACCAAACAGACCACACACGCCACACAGACCACACACGCCATACAGACCACACATGCCATGCAGACCACCACACAGACCACACACCATACAGAACACCATAGAGACCACACACACCACACAGACCACACACGCCATACAGACCACACACGCCATACAGACCACCATACATATATACATACATACACACATACAGACAGACAGACAGACAGACATATGGACAGAATCAGGTGCAAAAACATACACCCGAATATACAAATACATACACACACATACACACACAGACCACACACACAACCAAACACACACCACACACACAGATAATTACACGCAACCATGCACACACATGCACACACTCACACACGGACACAGACAGACAGACAGACAGACAGACAGACAGAGAGACAGACAGTAAATGAAACACCTCTCAGTACGCAGGTCAAACTGAACACCACATGCTGTAGAGCAGCGTTCTCAATGCATTGTGGGAAAACTTCACACAGCCGCCTCACACGGGCTGCGAGAAACACGTGTGCAGTGTTGGGTAAAAGGACTCACCTCTCCTGCAGTGGTGTGGGAGTTGATGGAGATTTTGCAGGACCCTCCTCCGTGGCAGTAAACGGTGGTGGTCATTTCCTGTCTGCTGCGCAGAGCCACGATCTCTTCCTGAGACGGGACGAACTCGCGGGTCTTCGTCTTCTTCAGAGATTCACCGATAAACGCAGCAAACTGCTCGATCTCTGTTCCAGGAAACAGCTCCCTGATCCTGAGACAGACATGAGTTACAGTTACAGTGCAGCTCCCTCAGACCGAGCGGCTCGGTTTCTCTCTGAAAGCCTCTCTGATGTGACAGGACAAACACCCCCTCTGGTGAGCAGACAGCGTTTAGACATGACTCAGTTTAACGGTTCTCGACCAAAACACTACTCGAAACGCCCATCAGAGGGTGCTGTGTGAGGGTGAAGGTGGGTTTTGGTGGGTGAAGCTCAGAACCCTATGCAGTACCTCTTCAGGTGGAACCTCAGGTAGCGCAGGATGGCGCGGCTGGGCAGGAAGGTGCAGCTCATACAGGTGAGCAGGTGCCAGTGGGCGCGGTTGGCAGGGCTGTTGGGCTGAGGCACATGATTGGTCTGTTTGATCAGCTGACAGTAGACCTCGTCTCTGAGCGGCCGCAGGTCCTGGCATGTCTGCAGGATGCCCTGAATGATGGGCACAGGGTCCGAGACCGCCTCCATCTCCTGCAGAGAGTTAAACATCTTCACCGCCTCGTCCTGAAGACTGGAGTAACCTTTCTCCTTTTGGACTGCAGAGAGAGAGACAGAGAGAAAGAGAGAGAGAGAGAGAGAGAGAGAGAGAGAGAGAGAGAGAGACAGAGAGAGAGAGAGAGACAGAGAGAAAGAGAGAGAGAGAGAGAGAGAGAGAGAGAGAGAGAGAGAGAGAGAGAGAGAGAGAGAGAGAGAGAGAGAAAGAGAGACAGAGAGAAAGAGAGAGACAGAGAGAAAGAGAGAGACAGAGAGAGAGAGAGAGAGAGAGAGAGAGAGAGAAGGAGACAGAGAGAAAGAGAGAGACAGAGAGAGAGAGAGAGAGATTAGAACAGTTATTAAACCATTCTGAGAATCGTTCATTATGGTAATAGAGCAGCATGTTACAGGCTTATAGAGCGTATAGTAGAGGGTAATAGAGCGTATAGTAGAGGGTAATAGAGCGTATAATGGAGGGTAATAGAGCGTATCGTACAGGGTCTAGCAGAGGGTAATAGAGCAGTATGTTAGAGGGTAATAGAGGGTTAAGTGGAGGGCAATAGAGCAGTGTGATAGACAGTAACAGAGATTTTAAAGGTACTCACGGCTGGTGTTGACCTCGCCGTAGGGCAGGGGCAGTAGAGGGGAGTGCAGAGGATGCTGAGTGTATCTCAGGATGGGGTTCCTCCAGTACGTCTGTTCCACCGCCTCCACATTCATACTGTTCTCCTGAACACAACCACACCAAACAACATACTCACTGATTTTGGGAGAGTGACAGGAGAGAAAATAGCACAAACAGAATCACTTCACTGAGCTCCTTTATGAGCTCCACTAGGGAAGGTATCACCCTCAGAGCAGATGTGCTAAAACCCACGTGTTCTATCTCACTTATTAACACATCTGTGTGTCCAGTTATGTCAGAGGTATGATGTGATCTGCAGGTTAAAATGGTGATAACTAAGGATGTGTGAGCAGAATGCGGAACGCACATCCCTAGTGATAACACCAACACATCGTTTTTGAGGGTGAAGAGAAAAACACTGCACAGACGATCAATCAGAAGATCAGAGCAGCTGAAGAAGGAAAGCACTGCAGAGAGGACACCACACTGAGAGCTCACACTGCCCTGTACCTCATTCAACACTACAGCGTTTAGTCCTGACGGAGAGCCTGCCGGACTCTACAGGGCTACGCTTCCACAGCTGAAACGGACAGAGTCACAACGTCCACTTTACTCCTCAGAACACCTCTACATCACACCAGCAAGTCCACTCCGAGCAGGGATGAGCGCTTTAAACAGGTGTGCTATTCAAATATTCTGCATCTTTAAATAATATTCAAATATCCCAACAAGATCTTTAGACCGTTACTGCACGCCTCTCATGTTCTAGTGTTCCTGGCCAAGTTTTCCATAATGTTTAACACCTTGCTAGATCCTTTAAAAGAGTGGTCACCAAGACTGCCACACCTGCTCCAGCTAATCAACATCTTCAGAAGTTCTTGACCAGCTGGATCAGATGGAATATTTAGGTAAGGGGAGGGAAGAATGTAAAATGCAGGTTGGAATTAAAAAGAAAGTAGATTTCCTGGAGGAGGGGTGGTGACCACTGCCTTCACAGAACCTTCTGTGATGGACAGAGATTTGTGCTCACTATGTCGGTTTGTCAATTTGATTATTAGCTCTGGTTGTGAGTTCAAACCCGGTTAAATTTCGTTGCTTTATTTAAGACCCATTTAAATCCCATTTAGTTTTAGTGGATAACACTACTGTGTTCCATGCAGCAGGCTGGGGTTTGATACAGAGGAGTATAATAACGTAATAAAAGATGAGGACAAAACTTGGGTGAGACTTCTCAGGCTGTGTTCATCTACCTCTGAAACACAGTAGATCTCTCTGGAGACAAGCATCTTCTACGATGGGGTAATTGTAAATGTGTAGAAAGTACTTTGCTGCTGTCTGATCAAAACCCTGTATCTCCAAGTCAATGGAACCAGAATTCTTTCCAACTTTTTTTTACATAATTTTTTTTGGTCCATTCATCATGAAATTTACACAGAGAGGCATTTTCACATTATGGCAAAAACTAGGACAAAAATGGAGATACAAGGTTTTGTTCTGACAGCAGCAAATTGTTCCATTGTAAATAGCGCTTTACACGTAGTGGGGTTGGGGTGGGGTTTGGCTGGGGTTTGGCTGGGGGTTGGCTGGGGGTTGGCTGGGGTTTGGCTGGGGGTTGGCTGGGGGTTGGCTGGGGTTTGGCTGTGGTTTGGCTGGGGGTTGGCTGGGGTTTGGCTGGGGGTTGGCTGGGGGTTGGCTGGGGGTTGGCTGGGGTTTGGCTGGGGTTTGGCTGGGGGTTGGCTGGGGGTTGGATGGGGTTTGGCTGGGGTTTGGCTGGGGGTTGGCTGGGGGTTGGCTGGGGGTTGGCTGGGGCAGTGATTTGTCTGTTGACTGTGTTTTTGTTTTGGTAGTTATCACATAGTGGTTTGTATCCGTCCTTAGGGATTTATTTGTTGATTATTTTGGCCGAAGCCATTCCTGAAGGCACTCCCAACAAAGGCCTTTTGTTATCTACTATTCTGCCAGTATAGAGCTGTTTGCTGTGTAAATCCTCTTATAGTGTCTGCTTTATACATGCATTACAGCAGGTTCCGTTACTGCTCAACCGTGTTCACCGTGTGCGGCGAGTGTGAGGAGTGACTCTCGGCCTGAAGCTCGAGCTAATTCAGTGATTTATTTTGGGTTTTAGGTGTGGTTGAACACCAGCTGATCTACAGCACCACAACTTTACACTCTACACACTTGAAAAAGGGCTCTTTAGGAAATAAAATGTTTCTATATAGAACCATGAACACTCAAAGAACCCTTTGCATGATTAAATGGTTCTTCAAATTGATAGAGAATGCGCTGTGGATGGTTCTATGGAGAACCTTTTCAAAAAGGGTTCTATATAGCAGCAAATAGGGTTCTGCTATTGTTACGATGTCAAGCTTGTAGCAACAGAAGAACCATTAAATCATGCACAGGGTACTTTGAGTGCTCATGGTTCTAAATAGAACCATGTTCTTTACTAAAGAACCATTGAAGAACCATCATTTTCTTTTAAAGTGTGTACTGTTCACACAGCTCATCTTGTCCTGGTTTATAATGAGCTGCTTCTGGCAGTCAAAACAGATTTCAGTGTTTAAAACATGATTTATTTCAGTTTTTATTCTAATCTACACTCCTTATTCAGCTGTTCAGTGCCTGATTAACTTAACAATAATATGAGTTCGTACAGCTATCTGTGTGAATAACCACACCCACGCATGATCAAGGGCGACGTTACCTTGATGTCTCTGATGAGCTGCTGAGTGGGCGTCTCGATGGGAACCTTGTTGTCGATGGCGTTCTGTATGGCAGAAGCCCATCTCATAGCCTCGTTCAGAAGCTTAGTGTACAGACGGTACGAGTGCTTCCGCCCGTGGACTATAATGTTCCAGTAACCTGAAGAGGACGAGGACATTTTAAGGACATGATGCAACTTATTTATCAGTTTAAGGCAGCCGGGTTACTATCTTTTAAGTTAAGACGATCTTTGTTTTTTTATCTGTGTGAGCTTTAAAAGAAGAACAGAGGGACAAAGCTATGATTCCATTGCTAATATCGCCCCCTTGTGGTCAATTTTCAGCTTGCTAAACATGAGTGAGCGAGTTACAAACCAGATCAATGAGGCGATTTGCTCACTAGTTCACTGCACAGTAAAGGTCTGGAGACTTTATATTAAAATTTGAATTTTCTTAACGTTCAATACAAAGTTAAAAAATCCCTGGTTATGTTAGCATAAAGCAGCTATGTGCTAACCCTTTGTGTAGATGTATTCTCTCTTCATTTTCTTAGTACCAATAATGGGTCTATGGTTTTTTACAACCTCCATTTTGGGGCTACATAGAACCATGTTCTTCAAAAGGCTTTCCCAAAAAACAGCTGGTTTTCCATCTTAGAGAAGAACGTCATTACCATGCACAGAACCAATTATACATTCAAATGTTTTTGTTGTCATGGTTCTATATATAACCATTACTTTCAGTAAAGAACCCTTGAAGAACTTTATAAGCGTGTAGCTTCACATATATCAAAGTTATTCTTGGTGTGAAAAGCAGATTTTATCCAAATGTTTTCCTTTACAAACTATTCTAGAAGCTCACATTGAAAGTCTTTTGGTCCAGAGGTGCTTAAAACACCTGAAAGGTTTGAGTGCTGATGAGTGACATCACAACAAGGTAAGAAAGTGGGCGTGGCCTTTAGCTTTATTTCCAAAGTAGCACTGACACTAATGTTGGCACAAATATTTAGATGTGTATTTTTCAATATTACCAGCAAAAAAAGATTCAGGTCATCACAATAAGGGGGTAAACATTCCTAAAAAGTCCAGAACGCTGCCCATTTGCTGGCAGCTGTGTGGATTTCTCACCTGTCTCCTTGAAGACTCTCTCGTCAGGCTGGACGACGGAACACAGGCTGTTCAGCACCAGCGTGCCCAGTTTAGAGGAGCTGCGCTCGGACGACTTATAATAATCCAGAGAGTTATTGGTCAGAACAAACCAGCGTTTCTTCAGCTTCAGAGAGGTGCTCTTACTGCTGGACTTCATCTCCTTATGCAGCCAACCTGATACAAGAAAAGACTTTACTGAAAATGCTGAATAATGAAATCACAGCAATTAACCAATCAGTGATCCTGCAGTGTATGATGGATGTTGTAGTGCATCGTTCAGCAAGGACAGTTAGAGCTAAACTCTGCGGGAAGTTTTCAGTGCCGACACAACAAGCAGCTATTCCTGCTTTTCTTCTTTAATACTGAGATCTATAAATTCTATTATCACATTTGATGTGTAAAGATCATGATAGAACAAAGTGGGAAAAGTGGGATTTTATTTCGGTGTCAAAAACTACTTATGCTGCACAGCACAGAAGTAAAATGCTATTTTTTTACTATGTAAACCGAATTCAAATAAATTTGCACAAAAAAATGTATTACAAAAGTACCATTTACAGTCATTATCTCTTACAATTAGATAGTCAGGATCAATTAGGACTTTAATCTTTAGTTTAGTTTAATTATCTGACCACCCACCTCACTGTGAAGATGATATGATTCTTACCTCTCACTATGAAGTCCTGGCCGTCGATGCGTGACTCTCCTCTGGGTTTTTGCAGCAGGCCGATCCAGTGGTGCATCTCTTCTGGCAGGTCAGTGTTGCAGTGGATCACACGGTTGGCTGTGATGATGACGAATGAATTGGGCCTGAGAGAAGAGGATTATGGGAAAGTTATGCTAGAGCACAGGCTTTATAATCCACACATACCTTCACTTATTTTCTGCGATGTCCTAATTAACTTTAATGTTACCTGTCAGGGTTGTCCGAGGCACATACTGAGTCAATGAGCCCAACGTCCAGAGTTCCCTACAAGGATAAACCACAAGCAAAATGATCAACATCATAGACCTGAAAGTTATATCGACCTACAGTTGGTTTGAGAGTGAAAATAATATTTTGTTAGCCTGGATAAACACAGCTGTAAAAGATATGCTATTCTGTGTGGTGTTCCACAAGGCTCTGTTCTGGGCCCACTTTTATTCTCCTTGTATACTGTGCACATGGTCAATTCTCACACCTTTTAGAGTCAGCAGTGCACACTGTGACATCTATGGAACTAGATCATGTCGGCAGTTTATTTTGGAATTTACCTATTTTTTTCTGTCTTCATGAAGACTGAGAGTGTAAACAACGGAAAGTTTTTTCTGATGCTTCAAAAAACTAGTATTGTGATTTTTGGCATTTGTATTTTATCAGTAGCTTAATTTTACAATTGTTTGATTTTGCATTCCATCCACACTTTATTATCTTACTACTTTATTGTTTTACTACTTTACTTACTTGACTATATATATATATATATATATATATATATATATATATATTTTTTTTTTTTTTTCCCCTAACATTTATACCTATTTTTATATCCGTGTTTTAATGTGTAATCTTGTTCTGTGAACCTTTTTCATATATATTATGCACTAACTTTGAGCTGCATGCCGGATGTATGAAAGGTAAATAAAGCTATATTTATTCATAATTGATAGAAATGTCATCCCTCACCACAGCATTCTTGGGGTTGGCTTGTTCGTGTTGCATTTCCATCAGCTGCTCAGGGGTGGCGCTGTGGACTCTACTCAGCACACTGAACCAGCCACTGTGGAGAAATAAACACAGGAGTAAGTTACAGAGACACTGCACACATCATACACCACCACAGGGGGGCGCAGCAGCTCAAAACACCAGCATTGAATGTTCATTTCAGTTTGGGCAATAATATAATATAATGCACACATCACATAAAACAATGAAGCAAAACCAGCAACATTATGTAACAAAACATGAGAGCTAAAGAATAAAGATGTGACAGGAGTTCAAACAGCTCTGGATTCAGATCTTTCAGAGTTTAACAGCCTTTTTGTTTAGGATGAAAATGTATTTGTGCTTTTTGCATGAATAATAATGTTAAAATGTATTGATTGCAGCTGTTATTACTGGTGGTATCGGTACTGTTGTAGATTCCTATTTGCAATATGTAATAACTGTAATTGCAATGCATTGCACACAACTTTGTCATACACTGTACCATCTTTGGTTGCTGAAGAGAGAAAAATATAAATAAATAAAATTATGTTTGTTAAGGGAAAAAAAAAAAATCACTCTGCTTTAGATTAAACCAAATAATATCACAAAAGAAAGGGAGAGGATCTGTAGAATGTTGCAGATTATGAAGGTTTTCAGTTTAAACATTAGCAGTGAGGGTGTCATGCTTTGGGCTTCATTACATCTATGGAACCGAATGTCTTGACAGTGATATGTTCTGAGAATTTAGCAATGGTGTATGTTGTGTTGTTGATGAAGTAATGCGTACATGTCGACGTTGGTCAGTAAAACAGACAACAGTGTCTGGAACTGGATCTTTCTGAGAGCCACTGTGTTTCCGGTCACTGTATAAAAGATGTATTATTAGCTGCCCTGTGATAGTTTCTGATGATTTTTTGTTTGAGCTCATTCAGAGTGCAATTCAGAACAATAAGCGATTATTATTGATTTTCTTAATTAGAGAAGCAATAAAATGTGCCTTATGTTCTTATTCATGTGTTTTCTTATTCATAATGGTAGATTGTGACCAACTAAATAAAAATCTAAGACTATTCAGCTTTGAAAGATCACATTATTTCCTTATAAAATAAATCCAACAGCAGCTCTGAGAAATCATGTGATTAAACAGCAGACATACACGCTTTGTACCAGTCTTTAAGGGTTAATGAGGGGAGTACCTGGCCTCCTCTGGAGTTTCTGCATAGATCTGGTAAGTTCTGTCCTCAGTGACGATGTTCAGAGCATTCTCTTTCTCATGGTTGTCTACAATCTCCCTGTAAACAAAATCAAACATTAAACAAATAAACATAACACAGCCACAGTGAGGTGACAGCAGAAAACTCATTTGTGTATAGTGTGTGTGATGATCCTCACTTGGCTATGCGGATGTCGATGGTTCCCTTCAGCTTCTCCTCGCTGTCGTTTTCGTAGTACATCAGTTTAGCCTCTCTCAGCACAAACCAGCGCATCTTCCAGTTCCTGCGGCTCAGAGTGGACATCCCTCCACCTTTCTTATACAGCCAACCGCACTTGACTGAGTCCTGCTTTGCCCGGAACCACATAAACGTTTCGTCCTTCAACACACACCAGCGCCGCCGCCATGGGATCATCAGACCACCTGAGAGAGGACAGGAAGACATTCAATAAGACCATCAGACCACCTGACAGGTGATATTCAGCAAGCTCATAAGACCACCTGGGAGAGGATATTCAACATACTCCTCAAACCATTTGAGAGGGACATTCAATATGATGGCATGATGGCAACATGGGGACAGTCATGGGCTGGAGGTTAGGGAACCAGCCTTGTGACTGGAAGATTGCCGGTTCTGAGGTGTCCTTGAGCAAGACATGTAATCCCCAACTGCTCCCTGGGCACTGCGGATTGGACTGCCCACCACTCTGGGCAAGTGTGCTCACTGCCCCCTAGTGTGTGTGTGTGCATACTAGAGTGTATGTGGTGTGGTGTTTCACTTCACAAATGGGTTAAATGCAGAGGTGAATTTTCCCCGTTGTGGGACTAATAAGGGTCACTTAATCTTAATCTAATCTTAATAATCATCAGACCACCTAAGAGGGGACATTCATTAAGACCATCAGACTACCTGAGATGGGGCATTCAACTGATCATCAGACCACCTGAGAAGGGACATTCAATAAGACCATAAGACCACCTAAGAAGGGGTTTTCAACATGATCATCAGACCAACTGAAAGGGGACATTCAATAAGATGATTAGACCACCTGAGAGAGTACAATCAATATAACAATCAGAGCACCTGAGAGGGGACATTCAATAAGATCATTAGACCACCTGAGAGGGGACATTCAATAGGACCACTAGACCACCTGAGAGGGTATATTCAACATGATCATTAAACCAATTGAGAGGGGACATTCAATGAGACTATCAGACCAGCTGAGAGGGGACATTCAAGAGGACTATCAGACCACCTGAGAGGGGACATTCAATAAGACTATCAGACCACCTGAGAGGGGATGTTCAATAAGACTATCAGACCACCTGAGAGGGGATATTCAACATGATCATCAGACCACCTGAGAGGGGATATTCAATAAGACTATCAGACCACCTGAGATGGGATATTCAATAAGACTATCAGACCACCTGAGAGGGGACATTCAATAAGACTATCAGACCACCTGAGAGGGGATATTCGATATGGTCATCAGACCACCTGAGAGGGGATATTCAACATGATCATTAGACCACCTGGGAGGGGATATTCAATAAGACTATCAGACCAGCTGAGAGGGGACATTCGACATGATCATCAACCACCTGATAGGGGACATTCAATAAGACTATCAGACTACGTGAGAGGGGATATTCAACATGATCATCAGATCACCTGAGAGGGTATATTCAACATGATCATCAGACCACCTGAGAGGGTATATTCAACATGATCATCAGACCACCTGAGAGGGGATATTCAATAAGACCATTAGACCACCTGAAATGGGGACAATCAATAAGACTATCAGACCATCTGAGAGGGGACGTTCAATAAGACTATCAGATCACCTGAGAAGGGATAATCAACATGATCTTCCAACCACCTGAAACCACTTTAGAGTAACTCCAATCCTAACCCCCAGCCCAGGCTTGATCCTAGGAGAGAGATCATTCTGCTGTAGTACTGTAACAGTGTGAGTATGTAACAGTGGTCATAATTAATTAATGTAATAATTAATAAACATGGCGCTTACTTTTCATGTAGAGGTAGCTGTGGAAGTATGGCGGGCCGCTGCCATTCAGCAGGCCGACTCTGCCGTTGGAGACCTCCTCATCTGTGTCTGCAAAGCCATCATTCTCCTCATCGCTGTCAATGAACTGTGGAGGGAAAGCATGTGACAGTTACAGCCTTGCACGGAGCACACAAAGCCTTCTATAACCCCTAACCTTTACACACAGCCTGGTACAACTCACACAAAGCCTTCTATAACCTCTAACCTCTAACCCTTAAACCATAAACCCTTAACACAAAGTCCTAAACCCTTGACTTTAAACGCTAAACACCTTTAACACTAACCCTTTACCTGAACCTTCATTTCTAAGTTCACATTTATGTGTTTCCCAAAATTTCTGATCATGCTGCATTCTCTCTGAGTGTGACACTGACCCACACTGATGTGCTGCAGGTGGCAAATAAATAGACAAAGGTGTCTTTGACTAATTTGGGATTGTATTAAAGTTGCACAGCAGCAGTGCCTTGCACAAGCACCACAGTTACCACTTCTGCTCTAAAAATAGCCTGACTTGTGGTCGGCTTCATCCACACAAAGTAACCATGAGCACACGTGAGAAACAGCAAAGTTTCCAGTGACTGGATGCAAGAATAACATCACAGTTGAGGATTGCTGATATTGCAACCATAATGTTATTAAATTACCCGTCAACACAAAACCAACCCTAACTCCAATCCTTGAGAGCCAAAAACGTACTTCACACAAGTGCACAAACACTCTGAAATATGCAAACTAGGTTTGGGCACCATTGTGTTCAGAAATGTGTCCAATAGAACAAATAAAGCAACCCAGATTCCTCTGCTGTTCATATAATTAATCTCTGGGGCTGTTGGAATAACAGTAGATCCCATTTATAGACATTCTAATTTGTCCTCTATGTGTTGGAATAACGGTAGATCCTGTTTACAGATGCTCCGATTTGTCCTCTATGTGTTGGAATAATAGTAGATCCCATTTACAGACATTCTAATTTGTCCTCTATGTGTTGGAATAACAGTAGATCCCATTTATAGACATTCTAATTTATCCTCTGTGTTGGAGTAACAGTAGATCCCATTTACAGACATTCTAATTTGTCCTCTATGTGTTGGAATAACAGTAGATCCCATTTATAGACATTCTAATTTATCCTCTGTGTTGGAGTAACAGTAGATCCCATTTACAGACATTCTAATTTGTCCTCTGTGTTGGAATAATAGTAGATCCCATTTACAGACATTCTAATTTGTCCTCTATGTGTTGGAATAACAGTAGATCCCATTTACAGACATTCTAATTTGTCCTCTATGTGTTGGAATAACAGTAGATCCCATTTACAGACATTCTAATTTGTCCTCTATGTGTTGGAATAATGGTAGATCCCATTTGCAGATGCTCTGATTTGCCCTCTGTCGTTCCCTTGATTACTGAGTGCTTTAATAGCCACAGTAGTGTAAGAATGCACATTGAGTTTGTACCACAGGATTGTGTATTTGCACTGCATTGTCCAGGCATTTCCATCTGCGTTTACATAGTTGTGTTGGGTATTTCTGCTGTAACTATAACCCCTAAGATGATCCTGGCCCAGACCCCAACTACAACACTGTACAGAAAGCACTGTTCAGCGCTCAGTTAGCACTGAGGTGTCCTCCTGCTCCACTCCCCATTGTTAGCTGCTTTAATGGTGTCAGATTCAATTGAAATCTGACTCCTACCAGAGCAATGAGTTCATTCAGAAATTCAGGAGTGTCTTGTTCAACATGGGTGTGTCAGCTCTCTGTTTAAAGTGTGATCTTACTGGGGATCACCAGGATTGGGGATTCATCAGCTTGGAAGGAAAATAAAACTGTCAAGTCATTATTTAGGCAAAAGTGTTGAAGATAAACATACTCGACAATATCAGTGCAGTGAAGATCAAGCACCACTAACTATTTCAAAGCAAGGCAAAGTGTCCTGACACTTCTAACAGTCAGTGTGAACCTGTCATCTGTCACATTTGTTCATATTCCTTTTGGAAAAATCTGTGCTGTTCAGAGTTAGTAGAGATAATAATAAGTTCAACGTCTATCGTAGGTTCCTCAAATCCAAGGTTGCTTTAAAGAGGCAGGAGGAAAAATCATAGGTGAGAAGAAGAGTGAAAGTGCTGAGAAAAGAGGAAGGTTTTAAGAGCTTTAGAGGAGAAAAGTGAGGGACAGTCAGGGACAGATAATGTGGTAATGTGTTCCACAGTTTGGGGGCCATGAGGCCGAAATATCAGCCTCCAACAGTGACCAGTCTAAATTTTGGAACAACTACACAACCTGAGTCAGAGGACCTGGTTGTACAGGCAGGGCACGGAGGGTGCAGGGGCTCGGCTAAATAGGCTGGTGGTGAACCAGTTTTGTAAGGAACACCAATGAGCAGGGAGTTGCAGTAGTCTAAGTAGGATGATATGAAAGCATGGACCAGAGATTGAGTATCTTTCAGGGCGATATTGTGGCGAAGGAAAAAAGCTGTTTTGACCACAGCCCTAAATAAGGTTCAAACAACATTCCCTATTCTTCATCAACCCCCTGAAAACTTGTGCGTACAACCTGCTGCAAGCTTACATTGGAGTCCAACTCCAGACCTTGAGTCTAATTTCCAGTCCTGACTTTCTGATGTAACTGATTGGCCACCTAATATCTTACCAACCAGAAGTGCCAAAATCCAGAACCAAAAACTGGATTCAATCTCCAGATTTGAAGACCTGCAGTGGAATAATTCAGGAATTGTTACTCACAGAGTCAGAGCTGCCCCTGAAGGAGTCCATGCTGTTGTAGGTACAGGACGACCTCCTCAGCACCTCCTCATCAGTGAGGTGGCCATCAGTAGTGCTTCCTGGAGCCTCCTCAAACTCCTCCTGGTCGTAGTCGGACTCTGTGTCCGGCAGGATGCTGAAGTTGAACTCCTCTACAGGTAACTCTCCATCTGACTGTCTAAAGACCTTTGGTAGTCCACTGTAACCTCCAGGAGATGGGGCTGGATCTGGTGAAGTCGGGGGTGGTGGAGATGGAGTTGGTGGAACAGGGGTTTCTAAAAGTCTGCTGTGTCTGCTTTGGGTGGGTTTTGGGGTGGAACTGTCCAGAGAACCCTGAGCGAATGCAGGCGGTGGAGGAGGAAGATGGGACAGGACGTCTGGGTCCAGTGGTTCAACAGCTGGAGTTGGCAGGTCTGGGAGGGGCACACACTCGTCCTCCGCATGGAAACCCTCATCCACCTCGTCCTCAGCCAGCGGAGCAGTGTTCTCAGATGGATCGTGCAGGTTTTCCTCGCTGGACAATGACTGCTCCAGACCTCCAAAATCCAGCATTTCCAGGAACTCCGTGGCCACTCGTGAAGCTTCCTTCTCTAGACGGTAGATTTCAGCGTCTCTGCGCTGACGGAGCTCCTCCCGTGAACTCTCGTTCAGCAGAGCCACGCCGTCCTCCCGCTGCTGTTGCAGACGCTCGATCTCCCGCTCCAGACGCAGGATCTCCTCCATCTGCCGACTCTCTTCCTCGGAGGAATACTGCCAGCCGCTGTGAGACAAGCACACCTCCCTCTGCAGAAACACAAAGCACACAACCCACTTTCGGAAAACAGTCATTTCTATTTGACCCACTTTTTTCCAGATTATCAGCACTGGTCTAATCAGCGGAATTTAGAGCCTGTCACAGAACACAATCACGTCCCTTGTGGGATCTTCTGTCAGTAAAACATGGGCTGAAATGCAGCATTACCTTGGCGCAATGGTGATTTATTTCCAGCTGATTCCTGCATGAAGAGACAAGAAGAAAATGAATCCGTTTATTCTGAATAGATTAAAGGAAAAGAGATTTTAGGTGCCCTAAATTAAAATGGGGAGAGGTGGGGTGTTGGGATGGTTGGGGCAAGTTTGTCATAGTTTGGGGACTTCAGAAAGGTTTGGAGAAGTTTATGAGAGATTTTGAACACTTTGACAGGGTTTGAGGAAGATTTGGGGGGTGCAGGGAAGGTCTTGGAGAGGTTGGAGAGGTGTTGGAGAGTTTGGAAACATTTGGGAAGAGTGGGTGAGATCGGGAGAATTTGAAAAATTCAAGAGTAGGACATTTTCAAAAGGTCTGGAAGCATTTAGAGAGTTTGAGAGACTGGGATGGTTGGGAAGGTTTATTAGAGTTTAGATAAAAAGTTTGGGAGAGTTTGAAGAGTTTTGGAAAGTTTGGATATGTTTAGGAAGATGTGAGGGCTTGGAAGGACTGGTGAGGTTTGGAGAATTTGGAATTTAAAAAGGTTTGAGAAGATTAGGGAACGTTTGAGAAGCTCTGGAAAGATGTTGGTAGGGAGAGTCTGGAACACAATCTAGGAGTGTTTGGATGTACCTGCTTTGAGCTGCTGCTCTCTCCTCACTCTCCTGCCTCCTCCTGAGATCCTCCTCTTCCTGCTGTTTCCGGAAAGCTTCCCGTTCCTGCTCCTCTCTCCTCCTCCACTCTTCTTCCTCCTGAAGCCTCTGTCTCTCTTCTTCTTCTTTTCTTCTTCTTTGCTCCTCCAGAAGCCTCAATTCTTCTTCTGCTCGCTTCCTCTCCTCTTCCTCTCTTCTCCTCCTCTCCTCTTCCTCCCTCCTCCTTCTCTCCTCTTCCTCCCTCCTCCTCTCCTCTCGGAGCTGCTGGCAGAGGCTGCGGGCGATCTGCCCCCGGCGGTGTTTCTGCAGGACCACCACAGCAGAGCGCATGCGCAGGAACACCTGCCTCCAGAAGTGAGCGCGGTAGTTCTTTTGGATGGTGATTGTGCTGCTACGGACTTTTCTATAGTGCTTCCTGTTCACGGAAACACGGGAAGGAAACAAGCTCCATGTTATAAACTCTGTACAAACTCGGCTTTTAAAATAACTCAGAACACAGAAACAGTTCATTACACTTATTACAGATACTACAGTTCATAATGAAGAACAACGTAAATGGACAGGCGGCACAGTGGACCCGTCGTCTGTAGGCACTTTCAGAATCAAATGGACTTTAAAGTACATTATGAAGAGTTTTCATATCGGAATGCTGGATATCGATTTGCAGCAATGTTAAAAAGACCATCAAAAGGCGTTTAACCTCAGAGCACCTTTTTATTCATAATGATCATACACAGTGTTGATATTTCTTGTATATGTAAATTTCATAAAATAAAAAGTATATCATGAAAAAAGTTTTCATATATGTTTATACAGTAATGTCCAAAATTTGGGCACCTGACAAAATTATATTTAGGAAGCTGTTTAACTTGATAACGTCTATTTGCTCAGAAAAACATTAATTTTATATTAAACATATGTTTATTTAACCACATCTTCTTGATTAAGCACAGTATTATTGTAATTATCATCCCTGCTTTACCTAATCAATACTTCACCATGATCAATCAGCCTGCTGAACCAATCCATGTGAATTCTGGAGGAACCTGGAAATCTGTTCTTCAAACTAGCTCACGATACGTCTGAAAACAGAAAGTCTCGTCTCTGGTAACTTTATTAATGTTCATTTGTGTTTGTTGTGCTGTTATATGGAGTTTTTACTGATAGAGGCAGATTTTCCGCTGCGATTAATTTAAACACTTTGATTAGGTGCCGTGTTTTGAACACCACACTGTTTTTCTTGGTCTTTGCTCCTGTGTTTGTCTTATCGCTGTGTTCTGTGTGGTTTTAAACGGTGTTTACATATTTCTTTACAGCACACGTGCAGTATCTGCCCTTCAGGGTGAAACTGAAGCTCTACTGAGTGAAACTAAATAAAACTGAATATTCGTTAATAAAGGCTGACGTTCTAGATCATCTAGAAGTGACAGGCGGTATCACTCACTCACACACCGACTACACAATAACAATCAACACACACAACATGCAGGCGCTGCAGTGAGGCGTCGTTTAGTCCGGGCTGGTTTGGTTCTATCGGCTTCTGGACGTTTATAGAACACTGACTCATTCAGAACTGCTCAGTCTGTCTGAAGACGCCTACATGACAGACTGAACGCAGCGCTTTAGACAGCGTAGACGCAGAACGGTGTCCAGTTATTATCCCGTATATCAGTCCTGCACTGCTCTACACGTCCATATAAATAATGATGTATGATTAATACGAAGCTGTAAAATTAAAACTATGAGGAATGTTGGCTGAGTCTGGAATGATGAATGGATCTGCATGAGGTTCTAATAACATTAATATCTATAATGCCTCATAATTCAAAAGAAATCAATAAAAATACAAACAACACCTATAAATACACAATTACAAATAAAAAAGTACGTAATTTTAACGTAATTAATGCCGACTGCCGTTTATGCTGAGTTTAGAATAAAATCTTATATTCATTTACACTGATTATTATTAGTATTATTATTAATAATCTTGTCATTACAAAAATATTTTAAAATACTCTTTATTGGTGTTTGTTGCAGTTTCAAGTATGTAAACAAAATAAATGTATATAAAATGGCAGAAATGATAGAAATTTGATTATTAAGATTCCATGATTCCGAACTTTCAGCCAGGTTGATCAGTTCCCACTGAGCTCTGTGATCACTGCACGTTTATTACTGTTAGCATTTTCGTTTATTTATTTACTTTATTTACCTAAATGTTGGTCTGTTGTCGCATCATAAACATTTACATGCTCAGTTCTGAGTTTCCCCAAATCTACAAATACAAGCCGAAGCTGACTGAAGTGAGTCCAGCTGTTTAACGGCGGAGTACGGATCTCTGAAGCTGGTCCAGAGGAATCCATACAGCGTGTTTGTTCACTAAGAGCTGCTGCAGTTAAGATTAGAGTTAAAAGTTAAACTCGTTACAGCGCAGAATCAATAGCACAGAGCTGATTATTACTCAGAGCAGCCGCGGCCGCTGTTTACGCTCTGGGGACAGTTAAACAGAGTTTAGTGGAGCTGATCTGGTTGAAGAGACCGACTGTAACGGCAAATACACAGAGCCAAACCCTGAGCGCTGACAGGGGTTTAACACCTGGACGCTGTTTCCTCTGAAACACTGAGCCTCACCTGCAGTCGGAGAGGAGCTCAGACTCTACAGGGTGTAAAGCCCAAACCGTGTTAGCTCAGCTGGGCAGTGACTAAAGGGTTAAAGGTGTCGGTGGAGATCAGACAGACGGCTGTTCAGTTACTGTAGTGTTTATATATAAACTCATGCACACAGTCCAGCTCACAGACACGATCCAGCACACAGTCCAGTTCACAGACACGGTCCAGCACACAATCCAGCTCACAGACACAGTCTAGCACACAGTCCAGCTCTCAGTCCAGCTCACAGACACAGTCCAGCTCACAGACACAGTCTAGCACACAGTCCAGCTCTCAGTCCAGCTCACAGACACAGTCCAGCACACAGACACAGTCCAGCACACAGTCCAGCTCACACACACAGTCCAGCTCACACACACAGTCCAGCACACAGACACAGTCCAGCACACAGTCCACCTCACAGACATGGTCCAGCTCACAGACACAGTCCAGCACACAGTCCAGCTCACAGACACAGTCCAGCTCACATACATGGTCCAGCTCACAGACACAGTGCAGCACACAGTCCAGCTCACAGACACAGACACAGTACTGACCTTGCCACATAGCTCAGTATGTGAGCTCTGATGACCATTCCCGCTGCCCTCCGCACCGCGTCCCGCTCTCTCTCCAGCTTCTGCTCCAACACTTCCTTCAGGAAGACCTGGGGGGGTGAGGGGGGGGTTACTGCTGCTGGAGTGCAGTGTTGGATCTGATTTGTGGTCGTGTTGAAACTCAGCGAAGTCACTTCCTGCTTCAGCTACAGCAGCCTGACTGGGTACGGACATGCCCTCCACGCCTCCCTCCCCCTCCCTCCCTCTCTCTCTCCCTCCCTCTCTCTCTCTCTCTCTCTCTCCCTCCCGCTCTCTCTCTCTCTCTCTCTGTCCCTCAGTGGTGTTAACCCTTTCCTCTCTCATACGCAGCTGAGGAATTGTTGCTTCTGTCAACAAGAAAATGTATTTTCATCCTGCACATCTGGACACGTAATTTCAGCACCAGTATCTGCTCATATTTACTCAGTAATGTCATTATATGCCGTTAGCTGCGGCTCCTTATACAGTCATTACTGCACTTTTTATCTCAGGACAGACGCCATTGCATATGTTTGTATATTTCTAGTTGTATAAATGTCTGTAGATGTTTTTGTATTTTTTCTTCTTTTTATATTATACCACCCTTATCATTATAAGTGTCTTGTGTTGTGTAACTCATACTGGCTGCTACATTTCCTTTGGGATTAATAAAACATCTATATATTCATCTATAAATCAATTGTTTCACACTAACCAATCAGCTCTCAGTAGCAGTAACACTAACCAATCAGCTCTCAGTAGCAGTAACACTAACCAATCAGCTCTCAGTAGCAGTAACACTAACCAATCAGCTCTCAGTAGCAGTAACACTAACCAATCAGCGCTCAGTAGCAGTAACACTGACCAATCAGCTCTCAGTAGCAGTAACACTAACCAATCAGCTCTCAGCAGCAGTAACACTAACCAATCAGCTCTCAGCAGCAGTAACACTAACCAATCAGCTCTCAGTAGCAGTAACACTAACCAATCAGCTCTCAGTAGCAGTAACGCTAACCAATCAGCTCTCAGTAGCAGTAACTCTAACCAATCAGCTCTCAGTAGCAGTTACACTAACCAATCAGCTCTCAGTAGCAGTAACACTAACCAATCAGCTCTCAGTAGCAGTAACACTAACCAATCAGCTCTCAGCAGCAGTAACACTAACCAATCAGCACTCAGTAGCAGTAACACTAACCAATCAGCTCTCAGTAGCAGTAGCGCTAACCAATCAGCTCTCAGTAGCAGTAACGCTAACCAATCAGCTCTCAGCAGCAGTAACGCTAACCAATCAGCTCTCAGTAGCAGTAACGCTAACCAATCAGCTCTCAGTAGCAGTAACGCTAACCAATCAGCTCTCAGTAGCAGTAACACTAACCAATCAGCTCTCAGCAGCAGTAACGCTAACCAATCAGCTCTCAGCAGCAGTAACACTAACCAATCAGCTCTCAGTAGCAGCAACGCTAACCAATCAGCTCTCAGTAGCAGTAACGCTAACCAATCAGCTCTCAGTAGCAGTAACTCTAACCAATCAGCTCTCGGTAGCAGTAACGCTAACCAATCAGCTCTCGGTAGCAGTAACACTAACCACTCAGCTCTCAGTAGCAGTAACACTAACCAATCAGGTCTCAGTAGCAGTAACACTAACCAATCAGCTCTCAGTAGCAGTAACACTAACCAATCAGCTCTCAGTAGCAGTAACACTAACCAATCAGCTCTCAGTAGCAGTAACGCTAACCAATCAGCTCTCAGTAGCTGTAACACTAACCAATCAGCTCTCAGTAGCAGTAACACTAACCAATCAGCTCTCAGTAGCAGTAACACTAACCAATCAGCTCTCAGTAGCAGTAACGCTAACCAATCAGCTCTCAGTAGCAGTAACACTGACCAATCAGCGCTCAGTAGCAGTAACACTAACCAATCAGCTCTCAGTAGCAGTAACACTGACCAATCAGCTCTCAGTAGCAGTAACACTAACCAATCAGCTCTCAGTAGCAGTAACACTGACCAATCAGCTCTCAGTAGCAGTAACACTAACCAATCAGCTCTCAGTAGCAGTAACACTAACCAATCACCTCTCAGTAGCTGAGTGAGCAGTGACCTGAGAGCTGATCAACCAATCAGTGTCCTAAACTGACTGTACTGTATTTCTGGTGTAAAGGGAGGAACAGGATTTACTGTAAAGTAGCATTAGTATTTACTGTAAATTAGCATTTAGTGTAAAGTAGCATTTACAATAAAGTAGCATTACCATTTACTGTAAAGTAGCATTTACTGTAAAGTAGAATTAATACTTATTGTAAAGTAGTATTTACTGTAACGTAGCATTACCATTTACTGTAAATTAGCATTACCATTTATTGTAAAGTAGCATTGACTGTAAAGTAGCATTGACTGTAAAGTAGCATTTACTGTAAAGTAGCATTACTCATTAATGGCCACATTACCTCCTAGCTCCAAAGCTAAAGCTAAAGGAGTAAACCGATCAGCCTTGGCTGGTCTCTGAACTCACTGTGAGATTTCCTGGAGACTGTGACCCAGATGTTCCTGTAATCCCTGACACACAGCTGCACGTACATACAGAAGGAGGAAGTCTCCTTCACCACATCCTTCCCTATCCCACAAACCCCCCAGCACTCCTACGGAGAACATTCATCTTCCCAGCGTGGATATAATTACTCACAGACTGTTCCAGAATAATAAACCACCCTACAGCCTTCGACTGACCACCACACTGACCACACCTGCACGTTACACACGCTGCACACTACAGACTGACCTCAGCACTCTGAATGTACACGTTTTCACGGCCTGCGGCTCGTCTGGAGACGCCCGGCTTCGTTTAATCACAGCTGTAGAGTTAATATCACCATTTTGCCCAAAAAAGAAATCTTATAACGGTTTAAAGAAAATGACAATCAGACATGTGAAATAAAGGAATCCTGACACAGAGGCTTAACTGTACTTTCAGTCCATGTTTATAGATAACAATGTGAAACCACTTAGTCAAAATGCTGAACATCTACACATGCTGACTCCATCCCACCTTAAAATGATGGCACCTGAGGCAGTTACATGCCGGCTTCTTATTGGAATTTCTCCATTCCACCTTAAATGGTGGCGCCTGAGGCAGTTACATGCTGGCTCCTTATTGGAATTTCTCCATTCCACCTTAAATGGTAGCGCCTGAGGCAGTTACATGCTGGCTCCTTATTGGAATTTCTCCATTCCACCTTAAATTGTGGCGCCTGAGGCAGTTACATGCTGGCTCCTTATTGGAATTTCTCCATTCCACCTTAAATTGTGGTGCCTGAGGCAGCAACATACTGAATTCTTGTTGGAATTTCTTCATCCCGCCTTAAATGGTGCTGCCCAAGGCAGTTACACGCTGGCCAGAATGTGCACTGCTGCACCATTTAAGGTGGAAAGGAAATGCTAAATGGTGCTAACTGCTAATTGGTGGTGTATAATCTTCCATTACTTGTTAGCAACGTTAGCCTCGTAGCTCCAGTGCTAAAACTAAAGCAGCACCAAACCCGTCTCGGCCGGTCAAGGACACTGAGGCCGAGGGAGGAGCTGTCTGGACGAGCTGTGGCTTTAAGGCAGCCGGTGACTCAGTGCCGGGTCAGCAGAGTGAAGGAGCAGCTGATCTTAATGGATTCACTGCTCCCACAACAATTTGGAGTCAACCAGCCTAACAACAATGAGGCCATTTAACAGGCGGACAATCAGCCGGGCAGGAGTCCATTCAGCACTTGGCCAGAGCTCCAGGACATCGTCCACACCAGCACTCGGCACACACGCCTGACCGGCACTGCACTCTGATATCAGCCAGACTGAATCTGATCACCAACACACACGCCTGTGTCAGTGATCAGATTCAGTCTGGCTGATATCAGAGCGCAGTGCCGGTCAGGCGTGTGTGTCAGTGATCAGATTCAGTCTGGCTGATGTCAGAGCGCAGTGCCGGTCAGGCGTGTGTGTCGGTGATCAGATTCAGTCTGGCTGATGTCAGAGCGCAGTGCCGGTCAGGCGTGTGTGTCGGTGATCAGATTCAGTCTGGCTGATATCAGAGCGCAGTGCCGGTCAGGCGTGTGTGTCGGTGATCAGATTCAGTCTGGCTGATGTCAGAGCGCAGTGCCGGTCAGGTGTGTGTGTCGGTGATCAGATTCAGTCTGGCTGTTATCAGAGCGCAGTGCTGGTCAGGCGTGTGTGTCGGTGATCAGATTCAGTCTGGCTGATGTCAGAGCGCAGTGCCGGTCAGGCGTGTGTGTCGGTGATCAGATTCAGTCTGGCTGTTATCAGAGCGCAGTGCCGGTCAGGCGTGTGTGTCGGTGATCAGATTCAGTCTGGCTGATGTCAGAGCGCAGTGCCGGTCAGGCGTGTGTGTCGGTGATCAGATTCAGTCTGGCTGATGTCAGAGCGCAGTGCCGGTCAGGCGTGTGTGTCGGTGATCAGATTCAGTCTGGCTGATATCAGAGCGCAGTGCCGGTCAGGCGTGTGTGTCGGTGATCAGATTCAGTCTGGCTGATATCAGAGCGCAGTGCCGGTCAGGCGTGTGTGTCGGTGATCAGATTCAGTCTGGCTGATATCAGAGCGCAGTGCCGGTCAGGTGTGTGTGTGTCGGTGATCAGATTCAGTCTGGCTGATGTCAGAGCGCAGTGCCGGTCAGGCGTGTGTGTCGGTGATCAGATTCAGCCTGGCTGATATCAGAGCGCAGTGCCGGTCAGGCGTGTGTGTCGGTGATCAGATTCAGTCTGGCTGATATCAGAGCGCAGTGCCGGTCAGGTGTGTGTGTCGGTGATCAGATTCAGTCTAGCTGTTATCAGAGCGCAGTGCTGGTCAGGCGTGTGTGTTGGTGATCAGATTCAGTCTGGCTGATGTCAGAGCGCAGTGCCGGTCAGGCGTGTGTGTCGGTGATCAGATTCAGTCTGGCTGATGTCAGAGCGCAGTGCCGGTCAGGCGTGTGTGTTGGTGATCAGATTCAGTCTGGCTGATGTCAGAGCGCAGTGCCGGTCAGGCGTGTGTATCGGTGATCACAACAACTGCGCTAATGTTCCCCTGTGAAATATATCAACAATACTAATTCCATCTCTCTACCTTTTTCCAAGTAAACGACTGCCCACATGTCCGGCCGGACACTGAAGGACGACTGACTGTCGAGCTCTCCTGCTACCCACTTCAGACCAGCTGCCCATGCCCAGTTGCCACCACCTGCCTTGGACGAGCTGCCCACCCTATACTGAAGTTTTCATGGACTCCCAGCTATTTCTACTACTAATACTACTGCTATTAATATTAGTATTATAATAACTCTGTAGGTAGTTTGACCAGAGGAGGATGGGCCCCCCCTGGTGATCCTGGTTCCTCCCAAGGTTGTTTCCTCAGTTCTGAGGGAGGTTCTCCTTGCCACTGTTGCCCCTGGCTTGCTCACCGGGGGGGGGTTTACATTCCTGTTAAAAATTCTGTCTTTTCTGGAATTCTGTGAAGCTGCTTTGTGACCACATCAGCTGTAAAAAGTGCTACAAATAAATTTGATTTGACTATGACTATAAATATATCACCGCTTTCCTAAAACATCATTTGAGCTCAACAGCTGTGAAAGATGATATTTCATGTTCCGTCATATTAAAGCAGCAAACCATTCGAGGCCATACGTTACAGTGATGTCATCACAGGTAACGGTGGGTTTACTGCCTGTTAACAGTCTCAGCTGTGGTAACATCAGTAACGCGCGGCTCTGTGTGGCTCACAGCTTTAATACTGTTAACCAGCGAGTGCGGCTGTGTACCTTCGTCTTTCCGAGCTGCCACTCTCTCCTGCTGTTGTCATACAGCGTGAGCAGCTCACTGCACGTCCTCCGCTCGTCCACTTCGGCCTGTCTTCTGTCCCTCAGCATCACACGGTACCTGCAGAGTCCGCAGTGTTACTACTTAGCCTGTCATGCAGTGTCTGTGTATTTAATGCACACTGTATTCGGAGTGATACGGCAGTCTGCCGTATTTTTTCCTTTCATTTTACCTTTCTCATCATTCTTTATTATTATTAGTTCTGTCTTTCTTAAATCGTAGATTTATTATGTGATATGCTCTGTATGAAAATCTTGTATTATCATTATTACTGTTTTCATGTAAGCATAAATATGGATGTACACAAAAAACAGTGTTTAATGGTCTTGACAACAAATCATTAGTCAGTAAATTATCAAGAGCAAACAAACAGTCAGTGTCAGAGATTTTACCCTCCCATGTTTTTAAACAATGTTTAAACCCTTCCTGGATCAAGGCCTTATCGTGGGTGGTCTAGGGATTTTCAGAGCTAAGTCGCTGGGAGCAATATGCTCCTGGTAGAGTCTCTCAGGGCGAACAGGTCTGGAGTGAAGACCCAGAATAACACGATCCAAAGTTCTCCATGCATATCGTGCACAAAAAATTGTGTACCCTGCCTGGGAAAGGGTCACTGGGACTTGTTCAGGAGGTTGAGAGGTACCAACTAGATATGGTTGGGCTCACCTCCACCCACAGTGTTGGCTCTGGAACCAAACTCCTGGATAGGGGTTGGTCTCTCTCCTACTCAGGGGTTGCACAGGGTGAGAGGCGCTAGGCGGGAGTGGGGATATTCACGAGTCCCCGGCTGTTGGAGTTTCAATGCAAATTAAAATCGCAGAGAGGGTTCTGGAAAGGGTCCTGCCTACAGACTCCATAGTCCTACTGGGAGACTTCAATGCTCACGTTGGCAATGACTGGGAGGCCTGGAGAGGCGTGATTGGGAAGAACGGCCTGCCCGATCTAAACCTGAATGGTGAATTGTTATTGGACTTCTGTGCCAGGCATGGATTGTCCATAACAAACACCAAGTTCGAACACAAAGATGTTCATAAGTGTACATGGTACCAGAGCTCCTTGGGTCAAAGGTCAATGATCAACTTTGTTGTTGTTTCATCTGACTTGGGCCCATATGTACTGGGCACTAGGGTGAAGAGAGGTGCTGAGCTGTCAACTGATCACCATCTGGTGGTGAGTTGGATCAGATGGCAGGGAAGACTGATGGTCAGATCCGGTAGGCACAAGCGAATAGTGAGGGTGTGCTGGGAACGACTGTCGGAGGCCCCTGTTCGGAATGATTTCAACTCCCACCACCGGGAGAGCTTTTCTCACGTCCCGGAGGAGGTAGGGGACATGGAGTCTGAATGGACTCTGTTCAAAACCTCCATTGTGGAAGCTGCCAGGCGTAGCTGTGGCCAAAAGCTTGTGGGTGCCTGTCGGGCAACCCAAGAACCTCCTGGTGGACACCGGTGGTGAGGGAGGCCGTCAAGCTGAAGAAAGAGGGCTTTAGGGACTGGTTGGCCCGAAGGACTCCTGATTCAGCAGATAGGTACCGACAGGCTAAAAAGGTGGCAGCTGCAATGGTGGCAGAAGCAAAATCCAGGACATGGGATGAGTTTGGTGAGGCCTTGGAAAAAGACTTTCGTTCGGCCTCAAAGAGGTTCTGGACAACTGTCCAGCCACTCAGGAGGGGTCGGGGTGGCTGCGCCCAAGCTGTATTCGGCAAGGGTGGAGAAACTCTGACTTCAAATAAGGATATTGTCGGTCGATGGAAGGAGCACTTTGGTACCAGGAGATGTGCCTCCCTCACGGGAGTCAGGGCCAGAGGCTTCTGGGGTGTCAAGTTCCATTTCCCTGGTGGAGGTCACTGAGGTAGTTGGTAAGCTCCTCAGTGGCAAGGGACCGGGGATGGATGAGATTCGTCCAGAAATGCTTAAGGCTCTGGATATTGTGGGGCTGTCATGGCTGACACGCCTCTGCAATATTGCATGGACCTCGGGAACAGTACCCTTGGACTGGCAGACCGGGGTGATGGCGCCTATTTTTAAAAAGGGGGACCGGAGGGTGTGTGCCAACTATCAGGGTATCACACTGCTCAGCCTCCCTGGGAAAGTCTATGCAAAGGTGCTGGAAAGGAGACTTTGACCTATAGTTGAACCTCAGATTGAGGAGGAACAATGTGGATTCCAACCCGGCTGTGGAACAATGTATCAGCTTTTCACCCTCTCACAGATTGTTGAGGGGTCATGGGAGTGTTTTGTGGACTTGGAGAAGGCTTATGACCGTTCCTCGAGATATCTTGTGGGAGGTCCTCCGGGAGTATGGGGTGCTGGGGCTACTACTCTGGGCTATCCAATCTCTGTACTCCTAGAGTGAGAGCTGTGTTCGTATACTCGCCATTAAGTCAGACTCTTTCAGTGTTAGCATTGGACTCCGCCAGGGTTGTTCCCTGTCTCCACTCTTGTTCGTGATATTCATGGACAGAGTGTCCGGGCGTAGCCGGGGTCAGGAGGGCATCATGTGTGGAGGCCGGAGGGTGGCGTCTCTGCTATTTGCAGATGATGGTGTTCTTTTGGCGGAATCACATGGATGCCTCCAGCGCTCGCTGGAGCGGTTTGCATTGTGAAGCGGTTGGTATGCAGATCAGCACCTCCAAGTCCATGGTCTTGGCCCGGAAAAGGATGGCATGCCCACTCCAGGTAAGGGGAAAGGACCTGCCCCAGGTGGAGGAGTTTAAGTATCTTGGGGTCTTGTTCACGAGTGACAGGAAGAGGGATCGTGAGATTGGCCGTAGGCTGGGACAGACGGCAGCAGTAATGCGGACTGTAGTGGTGAAGAGGGAGTTGAGCCAAAAGGCGAAGCTCTCTGTTTACCGGTCAGTCTACATCCCGACCCTCACCTATGGTCATGAGCTGTGGGTAAGAACGAGATCACGAATACAAGCGGCGGAATTGAGCCTCTTCGCAGGGTGGTGGGCTACACGCTATGCGATAGAGTGAGGAGCTCGGTCCTCCGCTACTCCTCCGCATTGAGAGGAGCCAGCTGAGTTGGTTCGGGCATCTGATCCGGATGCCCCCTGGACGCCTCCTGGTGGGGGTGTTCCAGGCACGTCCTAGGACTCGCTGGAGTGATTATGTCTCCAAGTTGGCCTGGGAGCGGCTTGGGGTCCCCGGGAGTGAGCTGGAGGAAGTTGTGGGGGACAGGGTCATCTGGGATTCTCTGCTCTCCCAAATGCTACTGCGACCCTGTCTGGACTAGCGGTCAACGATGATGGATGGATGTTTTTAAATGTTGGTGTTTACAGAAAGAGGAGTCGGTGTTGATCCACTCACAGCTGAGAAACATGACTGAGCTGGTTTGGGTTTAATGTGGGACCAAATGTTCACTACAGGGTTTAAATCTGGACTCTGACCAGCTAAAACATTTTGGGCTTGGTCCATTTTACTTGCTGAGGAGTGCGTTTGGTTTGTACTCAGTTGTTTTTGTTTGGACCTAAACACAGGTTCCTGTTTTTAAACAGCAACAATAAAACACATGCGAATAATATTTTTAGATGATACATTATTAACCATATATAAAAAATGCATTATAAATGATCATTTATTAACATATATCGTGTATAATGAACGATAATGAATCTACAATGGTTTTATTATTTAGTCTAAACTCTGGACTCTGTACTGGTCTTCCCTACAACACTAGATATTTATGATCAGATTTTAAGACCATGAAGATGCAAAAGCTGATCAGTAAGAAGGTTTATTTACAGTCCAGCTCAGATCTGCTGCACATAATCTAAATAAAGTTTCAGATCTGGTGATAAAGGCCTCAGTGTGTCCACAGTGGAGTCGAGGTTAGGGCCAGTCAGTCAGAGCTGCTGAACAGCCGTGAGGCTGTGATGGAGATGATAAAGCATTCCTTCATTCTCTGACGTGTCCTGTAAATCTGAGCTTCTGAGTCTGTACAGACACGCGTGTCTGCCAGGAGACTAACCCTGACCCTAACCCAGACGAGGTTTCGTTCTGACAGCAGTGATATCTAACTTGGGGGGGTGGGGGGTCTCTGGCTCAGCTTGTGTTTCTGCTGGATTGTCTCAGTCAGGACAGTCACTGTATTCCCGTTTCTTTTCTAATCTCTCTTCCTGCTCTGCACTTTCACTTTCTGACTGAGCAACATTCCTGTCTGAGTACATCTGCTGAGCTCCGTTACGCAGTGTGTGGAGACGGTGAACAGAGAAGGTGCAGGTGGGTCTTGTTTATGGTGTGATTCTACGTCGACCAGCATCAGTAAGAAAGAAAACAGGAGTCTGACTCATGGAGAAATAGAAGGAAGCAGCAGCTCATAGCATATCAATTCAACCAGCAGACCTCCAGCAGTTTCTCTACAAACGTTGCATTGTGTGTGATGTTCGTGAAGAATGGACCAAAAGAAATGACCTAAAATGAAATTCTGGTTCTGACTTCCATTAAAAGTAGGTTTTCTCCTTCTCCTAAAGTTGTGGTAACACTTTAAACCATGGTAACACTTTACTGTTCATAAGGCTACATGACACCCACATAAGCCTGTCATTACAACTGACATAACCTTACATAACTGTTTATAAATGCTTATTACAGCAGGTGTCATCTGTCATAAAGGCAACGTTAGCTAACTTTGATCAAAACTGGCAAATGTAACCTTTATAAATAAAGATGCATATTGGAACAAGCATTTATAAACAGTTACGTAGGGTTATGTCAGTTGTCATGACATTATTATGTAGATGTCATGTTGCCTTATGAACAGCACCCTGTAGTAAAGTGTTACCATTACCATCTTGGAGATACGAGGTTGTCGGTTGTCCAAAATCGTAAGTTTACAGGAGAAGGAAGCAATGTACTTTACTTTTAATGTGAGTCAATGGAACCAGAAATACTTCTACGTAATTTTGGGCCATTTCTTTTGGTCCATTCATCATGAAAGTTTGACACAATATTGAGGACAAAATGTATTTTCAAATTATTTAATAAACTGGAAAACAACAAAAATGTAGATGAGAGGTTTCGTTCCGACAGCAGTGACATGTATATAGATTTTTAACATAAATCTATATATGAGCATATATTTCAACATATGCGCATATTGATGTTGAAAAAATGAGAGATATTTTTCATCTGTGTGGCTGAAGAGCGTTAGCTGGTCACAGGCGGAGTGTTTGGCTCTGCTGTCGTTCGCTTGCTCTGCTGTTCGTTAGAGCTCTTTTTAAGGTTAACGTCTTTGTTGTGGCTTTTGCCTTTTTTAATGTCTGGTTGTTGTTGCCAGGTTATGGCCCAATAAGGTGGAGCGAGAGTCAGAGTGTCGTTATTAGGAGATACTGATACTATAATAATACGGTGATGTTTAATAAAGTACATACTCGTTTACTGACCAAGAAACAGGTCTGAGCTACTTTCAACTGTAAAAGTCTTGTTGTGCTGTTTTTACCGATCCTCATTTCTCTGTGGTGTACGTTCAGAAGTGATTATAATCGTAGAGAAATAATCGCATCAAATCTCAGAGCTGAAACGTGAGATTCACTGAGCTCGGCGGCTGTGATGTCACAGGTTTTCAGTCTGATGAGTACCGAGTGCAGATCAGCTGTAGGAGTGGTCAGACTGGCCTGCAGGTGAGTTCAGGTGTTCTGTGGTTTGTGTTTTGACTCACCGGTTCAGGAAGTCAGTGAAGTTTCTCCGGACAGGGAACCCGGCCCGGCGGATCTTCACCGTCTCCAACATCCCGGAATACCGCAGCTGGTTCAGAACCACTTCCGGATCAAACTTATTCGCATGCTGGAGCAGAACAGAGGAACACAGAGAGAGTTCAGACACTTAGTGACCATAAATGCCACTGATAAACCGATATGGGTGTTTCTCTCTGACTCGGACACGGAGCCCTGACCCCTGACCATCTCCCTGTCACAGCTCTGGATCAGCGAAGGTCCAGGTGGGTTTCTGAGGGTGTTCTGATGATTCTGAGTGCAGCCGCACTGTGTTTACACACAGACGCAGATCAGCCTTTATCAGACTCAGACTGCACTGAGAGACCCTCCTTCACTGAGCAGCAGAGCGTTATACAATTATCTGATAGGCTGAGCTGCATTTCGAGCACCTCACAGTGACCGAGCTCTGTATCACTGCTTCATGACCTGAAAGCCCTTCTGCTCTTACTGATCTTCGACTCTAATGCTGCTCGCAGGAACCACCGAGTGAACTGATAAAGTAAGAACCTGGTTCTGTTTAAACTGTGGGGCTGACAACTTATGTTCTTTACTAGAACCCGGCTGGTCAGCCAGCTAACAGGCTAAAAGAGCCAACAGCCTAAACAGCTCCATCATTAATATCACATGCCTGAATTCAAGCACTGACGGTGGGATTTACTGTAAAACTGAAGTGTAAGAGACTCAAAATTCCACTTCAAACATCCATGTTTCGGTCAGAAGTCACATGACACCCAAACGGCTCCGTACTCCCTAAACAGTGTTCTAGCTATGAAAGGTTAGAAGTTCTAGCCTCTACAGCCAAACAGTGAATCTATGTAGGGACCCCAGTGTGAGAAGAGGAGCCTTGGGCTGGAGCTAAATAAGACTCGCGGTGGTGATTTGGAGACCAGAAAGTGCTTATAAAGCGAAGGTTTCTGCGTTAAACAGTTCTGATATCATGCGTTCATTCTTCTATGAAAATCTTAAAACGTTTACGAAGTGACCGCAGTGAACAGCGATGGGCGACTGAGCGTTCTGAGGGGTCCACGGCAGCTTGGTAACGATACTGAGCGCTAAAGGAACCGCATTTCTTGGTGGATACTTGATGTCTATTATTATTAATAATATCCTAAACTATTTTCTAAACTGTGTATTCTATCATATTTTATGTTGGCCGGCGTTTTATAAGCAATGAGCCACTTGAGGCCGTGTGTTAAGGCTTTACTCCGCTTTGTGTCACGTCCAGAACAACCTACCCGTAATAATCTTACTGTAATGCTCGGCCTCTCGTGGCTTTTAATATACATTCATTACAGTAAAATACAGCAAAGACAAATAAATAAGACCAAGAAATGATTATTAACATGAAACATAAATACAAATGAGGAAACTTTAAGAGAAAGAAGATCAATCAAATAAATATATTCTGCACTTTAATAATAAAAATAAATAATTCATTTCTTTAATGACATCAATGGAATATTTTGGATGTAACTGTCTGATTTACAAAACTGGGAGTTTCATTTGAGCAGCAAATCAATATTGATCATTATCTTTACGGATCCCACCACAGGCAGGTTTTCAGGGCCCCGCATAATCAGTACTGGGTTGGACTGGATTTCGTGTGAAACGCTGAACACTAATAATTCCATTCATGTTTTTTATGCTCTGCTTTTGACTCCGCCTGTTTCAGCTCATCAGATCAGAGGTTTATCATGAAGTTTACCAACTCTGCTTTCGGCCGTCGTAGGTGAGCGAGGTGTTGAAAGCTGCAGTGTAAACTGGATGGTCCTAATTTTGGGTCACAGTTGCACTATAGTGCCAAAAGTATTCTGTCATCACGCATATGAACTCAAGTGAATCCCGTTCTTAATCCATAGGGTTTAATATGATGTCGGCCCACCCTTTGCAGCTATAACAGCTTCAGCTCTTCTGGGAAGGCTTTCCACAAGGGTTAGGAGTGTTTATGGGAATTTCTGACCGTTCTTCCAGAAGCGCATTTGTGAGGTATGACACTGATGTTGGATGAGAAGGTCTGGCTCACAGTCTCCACTCTAATTCATCCCAAAGGTGTTCTATGGGGTTGAGGTCAGGACTCTGTGCAGGCCAGTCGAGTTCTTCCACACCAAACTGGCTCATCCGTGTCTTTATGGACCTGCTTTGTGCACTGGTGGGCAGTCATGTTGGAACAGAGTGTGTGTGTGTGTGTGAGTGTGTGTGGTGTGTGTGTGTGTGTGTGGTGTGTGTGTGTGGTGTGTGTGTGTGTGTGTGTGGTTCCTCTGTTATCTCCACATTCCTCTGACGCTGGTCAGTAGTGTGACGCGGTGCTGGCCGTGACGGGAGCAGGCAAAGGTGACCTTTGACCCCTGTGCTGTGCGGGTGGGTTTGGAATGTGCGGAGCACAAAGAAAGTCCACTTTCAGAGCTGAGGAACATTCCAGAACGTCCAGCACACTGCAGCACTGTTCAGAGCACCAACACACAGCAGCACACACACGGACAGACACACACACACACGGACAGACACACACACGGACAGACACACACACACACGGACAGACACACACACGGACACAGACACACACACACACGGACAGACACACACACGGACACATACACACACACACACACACACACACACGGACAGACACACACACTCACACACGGACAGACACACACACGGACACACACTCACACACGGACAGACACACACACACACTCACACACGGACAGACACACACACGGACACACACTCACACACGGACAGACACACACACACACACACACACACTCACACACGGACAGACACACACTCACACACTCAAACTCGGACAGACACACAGGGACACAGACACACACACACACATGGACAGACACACACACACACACACACACACACAAGGACAGACACACACACACACACACACACGGACAGACACACACACACACGGACAGACACACACACGGACAGACACACACACACACACACACACACACACACGGACAGACACACACACGGACAGACACACACACACACGGACAGACACACACACACGGACAGACACACACACGGACAGACACACTCACACACGGACAGACACACACACACACACACACAGACGCACTCACTGCGATTCTGTTTCAGTGGTCAGGACAGAAAGGCCAGAGGAACATTCAGATCTCTGGACTCTCAGTCTGGACTGGCCTGATCTAAATTTAAGCGTAATTATTTAATGAGCTATTTAAATGAGTTTCCGGGCAGGGCTGAATCATGAGAAATGGTCCTTTACCCTCTGGAGGGATTACATCTCCGGCTTGGCCTGTGAGCGGCTCAGGGGGCCCTGGAATGAGCTGGAGGAAGCTGCGGGGCTCAGGGTCGTCTGGGATTCTCTGATCTCACCTGCTATAAAGACTTTTTCCCGTTTGGTTCTATAAAACTTTATTAATGCTGTTTGCTGTCCGGTGTGGACCAGAGGAGGACGGGATCCCCTCTCAGTCTCGGTTCTTCTCAGTGGTTCTTCCATTTTTCCTGGTCACCGTCTCCATTGGCGACGCTCATGGGGGCTCCGACCCAGACTTTTCTGTGAAGCTGCTTTGTGACGACGGCTGCTGTAAATTTCTCTCCTTCAGAGCCTGAACACTAATTAAAGCTGTGTGGGCGGGGCAAAACACATCAGCCTCGTGATTGGTGAGGACCCCGACTCTGACTCTAATTCAGGTCCTGGTCCTGATCCTGCCTCTGACTTAATTCAGATCCTGATCCTGATCCCGACTCTGACTCTAATTCAGATCCTGATCCT